>NC_026002.2:61119195-61119394 GCF_000442705.2 Elaeis guineensis | reverse complement strand
CGGACACCATTCCCGGCTCTTTGACTCCAGATGAGCTCTCATTGATAAGGATTCAGTATGAGGTTCCTTCGGAGTACAAGCTGGAGCTTCTCGGGCCAACTGACTGGGCTAGCGCCCCTCCTCCTGGCTGCTTCTATCTGTACCAGGAGGCCTTCCGTGTCGGACTTCGGCTTTCACTTTCGCCTTTTGTTGTCATCCT
>NC_026002.2:60959736-61119095 GCF_000442705.2 Elaeis guineensis | reverse complement strand
CTTTCATTTTCTAAATATTTCTCTAGTCTCAGTAGCTCCGAACTCCTTTAGATTTTTGAAAGGATTTCTTTCTCTTTGTAGTTTAGCTGAAGTTCGGCCGACTCTTTCTTTGTTTAGGAATTTCTACACCTTCAAGCATCATCCCTCGACAAAGGACTGATGGTACTTGTTGCCCAGCTATGCAACCCAAGAGGGGGGGTGAATTGGGTTTCTAAAAATTTTAAGCCCAACAGATTACTTATGAAGAACAAAACAAAGACTTTAAATCAATATTAATTACCTAAAGCAGTATTGCAAGGATATAATAAAGAAATAAGATAAAGTGATAAAGCACACCATAAACACAAGGATTTATAGTGGTTTGGTGCTAACCTTGCACCTACATCCACTCCCCAAGATCCTACTTGGAAATTTCAATCCACTATCCTTTGTATTCAACCCGAATACAAAACGTCGGAAACTCCGACACTAGCTATCCCAAGCTAGATCACTTGTTTCTCGGGTACAAGTAAACCCAAAACACTCCGATTTCAGGTTCGGATCAACCTTTCCTTGTTTTGGAAATCCTCCAAAAACAAGAACAAAAACTCACAAAGAGTTAGAAAAATTTTGAGCACAGATTAATACAATAACAGCTCCTTAAATGAGCGAATATAACAATAAAAGCTTTACTCAAATGAAGAACCCCTTTTTCGGATTTTCTCAAAGTGGATGAACGCTTGAATGCTTGAGAAGAGGTTGATTGATGATTGAAGATCTCTTGAAAGTTTTGAACGATCTCTAGATCAAGGTTGAAACAATAGGCATGAAGAATTCTCTCCTTGAAAGCTCTTGCTTTTCTCTTTCACACTCTCTCTGGTATATTGTGGATCCTCTCTCTTTTTCTTTTTGGATTTTTCATTGATCTCAGGCTTTTTCTTGTAAATTTCGGATCCTCTCTTCTATTCTTCTCTCTTTGATCTGCCGATTGATCTTCTTCTTCACTTATGTTTCTCTCCAATTTGATCTGCTATTTAAACTGCAATTTCTTTCACCATTTCAAGCATTTTGTAGCATTAGAAGCAAGAGAAAATAATTTAGGTAGATAAAGAGCCGTTAGAGCAATTTTAGGAAGTATAAATGGCAATTAAAACAGGCAAAAAAATAGCCGTTGCTGATATTTCCCGTCGCAGGGGTCGACTCATGAGTCGACTTCTGTTGCACAGACCAGAAGGTCTGATTTCTGGATTTTTCGGCTCAAATCAGCAGAGGTCGACTCATGAGTCGACTCATGCCTTGTGGGTCGACTCATGAGTCGACTCACAGGTCGTACCAAGTCAAAAAATCCAGTGTGCCATGGAAATTTTTTGCGTGCCAATCAGCTCACAGTGCCATGAGTTGACTCATGAGTCGACTCATGCACTTCAAACCTTCATAACTTCAAAAATATAAGTCCAAATATAATGAAATTTTCACTAATAGTTTACAAATCATTTGTTCTATCAAATGATACTATCAAATCAGAATTTTAGTAAAATTATGATTTTGCCCTTGAAGAGTATAAGGACTTTTTCATTTTAAAATTATTTGTATCCCTTCAATCTGCTTTGTAATCATCAAAATCAATCTAGGAGCAACAATCTCCCCCTTTTTGATGATGACAAAACATTTGAACAAAAATATTTATGTTAATGCATTAATTTTAAAAGAATCCATTATAGGTGTATATGCTTGAAAAGAGTATGATTCTTTTGGCATGTAATATAAATGCAAAAATAGTTTGTCCATTTTCTTAAAGATTTGAAAAGGGTATTAGATCATTTTGAGTTTAAGATATATCAGAGCAAGAGAAGATAAATAACTTTTACAATGTATCAGAGCAAGAAAAATAATTTTTACAATGATATCAGAAAAGATTTTACAATGTATCAGAGCAAGAAAATTTTATAATATATCAGAGAAAATTTCACACTGTATTAGAGCAAATGTCAGAGAAAATTTCACACTGTACCAGAGCAAATGTTATAATATATCAGAGAAACTTTCTCACTGTATCAGATCAAATTTTATCATGTATCAGAGCAAGTTAAAAGAAATTTTAGGGTGTATCAGAGTAAATCAAATTTCTTAAGTTGTATCAAGGTAAATAAAGTTTCAAAAGATGTATCAGAGCAAGTTTGAATTTTGAAATATATCAGAGCATAAAAAAAAATACTTATTTGCATTGTACTTATGATTTTGCTTTTGATGGATGGCTTTTTGTTTAAGTTCTGTCTGATACCAAATTTCTATACCAAATTTCTCAAAGTTTTGTTTAATTTCTCCAATATTTGTTTCCCAATATAATTTTTTTAATCTTCTAATTTTTGTTTAATTTCTCAAGTTTGGTTTAATCTTTCAATTCTTGTTTTTGTTTAATTTCTTCAGTTTGGTTTAATCTTTCAATCTTTATTTTTCTTTAATTTCTCCAGTTTGGTTTAATCTTTCAATCTTTGTTTTTCTTTAATTTCTCCCCCTTTTTCTCATAATTTAGGGTTTTGCTTTTTTTTTTTAATTTTTTAATTTCAATTTTTGTTTTTGTTTAATTTCTCCCCCTTTTTGACATCATCAAACATAGTTAACTCTTCCTTTTTCTGAAACATTCTTTAATTTCTTCCCCTTTAGAGTTTTTCACAGATGTTTGCTCCCCCTTAATATAGCAATTATCAACAGCAAACAATAACAAGGAGAAGACAATATTTCCACAAGAAGAAAATATATAACCAAAATATGATCGATATCATTACAAAGAGGTAGAAATATAGGTAAAAGATGATTCCATTAATATCATAATTGTTTCAATACATAAAATTCAACCAGCTAAATGTCAATACATGGCCCCAAGGTATAGATCCTAGAACAAGATACTAACACCTAGGATCTTGTAAAGATCAAGATAAGTCAATGATCAGAGTCATCAGATATAGGGTGAGGAGATGATGGATCAGAAGTGCGTCCTCTACCCCGTCTGCCTCTGCCACGAGCAGGAGAGCGAGATGAACTGGGTGGCTGAGAATGCTGAGATGCTAGGGCTGATACCATGAGTCTGATAGAATCAAGTACGTTCAGTGCTCTGGAAACAGATTGAAGTAGAGCAGTGAACTGGGTGGTAGCATGCTCACTCGATCCTCGAATCTCTTTCCTCAGTAATTCATATCCACCTTCTAGTGCTCCTCTGAGCCTGCCAGCCTCTGCAGTGAGGTCTATGACCTCAATAGTAGACTCCTGTGGCTGGGGATGGGCCAATGCAAGGACTTGCCCTTGCAAGTCAAGAACTCTGCCAGTCAGTCTCCAGACTGTGTCCTCAAGCTGCTGTATCTTGATGGACTGATCTGATATCATCTGAAACACAGTGGAGATGTGGGGAGTAATGGTCTGATCAGAAGAGGTAGCTCCAGATACAAAAGAAGTACTACCCCACTGGCTAGACAGCAAAGAAGCCACACGCTGAGATATATGCTCGATCTGATCGTCAGCCAGTCTGAACTCTGAATGAGGTGCTCTGCTCTCTGGCTGATACACTGGTGTGGGCATCTTAGTAAACTCAGAAGGGCCAGCCTCAGTATCAGGAATGAACTGGGTATCTGGTGAAGCTGCCCTGAAGTCATGTACAGGAGAAGATGGACCTTCTTCTTCTACTCTGCCTTCAGTTCTGTCTTCAGCTCTTTCCTCAGCTCTCTCCTCAGCTCTTTCTTCAGAGCCCTTGATCCAACCACCAATAGTCTTTGTAATTCCCATTCGGTGCAGGCTGTGTTGGTTGAAAGTGTCCACATGTGAGAGCTTGGTAGGTGTCTCCCCCTCACAGCTAACTCCAAACCTCCTAAATACTCTAGTAAGGGCCATACCATAAGGCAAGTGTGCCTTGGATCTGTTCAAAGTTTCTCTCATGGCCTCTATCATAAGTGCAGGGAGGTTTAGGGGGGTCTGAGTGATGATATGAAACATGACACATACATCTCTGCCAGATAGTAGATCATGCCTACCACTCATAGGAAAGAAGAGTTTTGTTACAATCTGATGCAGGACCCTCATCTCAATGGATAATAGCTTTGCTTCCAATTTGTTTAAACTTCCTGAAAAAGTTTCTCCTAAGATAATTCTGATCCCTTCTTCTTTAATTGGGAGTTCCATATATGAGTAACCTTCACTAGGCAACTGAAGTATATCTCCCAATATCCTAGAATCCAAGCATATGTCAATCCCCTTGACTGTTGAAGTTACTGACCCGTTTCCATAATGTAGGTTCTGGTAGAACTCTCTAACAAGGTCAACATAGGTGACTTCCTTAAGAGAGCAATAAAGTTCCCATCCTTGATTTTTGATCTTGGTAGCAAAAGTAAAGTCTTCTTTCTCAAAGAACCAAAAATCTATATTTTTTCCGGTTTCTACTTTTCTATCAGAAAGAGGATTTACACTGGGGCTTATGGAGGATTGAGAGAGACCTTGAGCAGGTACTGAAACTGAAGTGGGAGCAGTTGAAGACTGAGCATGCCTTTTCTTTCGGACAATATCTTCAGGCTCACGGATTGATTTCCTTCTTTGGGGAAGCTTCATCTTTGGAGCCATATCCAATAAAGTAGCAGACAAGAAGACTTGAATTTAGAGGAGGAGGAATCACAAGAGAGTAAAGAGGAATTTTAGTGGAGAAAAGAAGTGGATTTTGGAAGTTCGTTGAAGTGCTAGGGCACGTTCCAACCGCGCCAAGCAATGCGAGAAAGCACGAGAAATCTCTTTTCCAAGGAGGTGATTTTTGGTGGAGAGTAGGAGAGAGAATTGCCTCGAGATAAATCCTTGGTTTTGGAGCAAGAAAGAGTTGGAAAGAACGGCTTTCGGAAGGAAGACGATGAGAAGATGAGTCGTCTCACAAACAGGGTTCCCGTTTAAAAACAATGAGCCCGTGGGAAGTTTGTGGGATTTACAAGTTTGCCATTGAGTCGACTCATGGGGGTCGACTCATGAAGTTCAGAAATTCAGGAAAAATATAAATAAATTCCAGAAAAATTCAAAATTTTGGGAGAAGGAATTTTGCTCAATGATAAGTTTTTAGAGTGATAAATTTGAGCTTTTGAGATCAAGATAGATGTTGAAAATTGAGCTCTAAGAGTTTTTGACATCTATTCTTTGGAAATTGAGAAATTTTAGACAAATGGATCTAGAATTCCTAAATTTCTCCTAATTTCACAGAATCTATCCTCACTAAGGGCCTTTGTAAAGATATCGGCTAATTGATTTTCAGTACAAACATATTCAAGAATTACATTTTTGTTTTGAACATGTTCTCTTATAAAATGATGTCTTATTTCAATATGTTTGGATCTTGATTGTTGTATTGGATTTTTAGATAGATTTATGGCACTTGTATTATCACATTTTATTGGTGTTTCATTAAGTTTGATTCCAAAATCTTCGAATTGTTGCTTAATCCACAAGATTTGAGCACAACAACTTCCGACTGCAATGTATTCGGCCTCAGCCGTAGACAGTGCCACCGAATTTTGTTTCTTGCTAAACCATGAGATTAGGTTAACTCCAAAAAATTGGCAAGTTCCACTTGTGCTTTTTCTATCTAATTTACATCCAGCAAAATCAGCATCTGAATATCCTAACAAATTAATTTGTGAGTCCTTAGAGTACCATAACCCTATAGTTTGTGTACCATTTAAGTATCTAAGGATTCTTTTAACAGCATTCAAATGAGATTCCTTAGGATTAGATTGATATCTAGCACATAAGCAAACACTAAACATGATATCAGGCCTACTTGCAGTTAGATATAATAACGAGCCAATCATACCTCTATAGTATTTTAAGTCTACGCTTTTACCTTCATCATCCTTGTCAAGCTTACTTGAGAGACTCATTGGTGTGCCAATTGGTTTGCAGTTCTCCATTCCAAATCTTTTGAGTAGTTCCTTGGTGTACTTGCTTTGGGTGATGGAGATTCCCTCTTTTGATTGTTTGATTTGGAGTCCGAGGAAGAAGGTGAGTTCTCCCATCATGCTCATCTCGAACTCTCCCTGCATAAGCTTAGCAAAGTCTTGACAAAGGGATTCATTAGTAGACCCAAAAATTATGTCATCAACATAAATTTGTATAATTAGCATATCATTTTGATTTCTTTTAATAAATAGGGTTGTATCTACATTGCCTCTTGAGAAACCATTATTTAGTAGAAATTTGCTTAACCTTTCATACCATGCTCTAGGTGCTTGTTTTAGACCATATAAAGCTTTATTTAATCTAAAGACATGATTGGGAAAAGCATGATTTTCAAATCCAGGGGGTTGTTCTACATATACTTCTTCAGAAATATATCCATTTAAAAATGCACTTTTAACATCCATTTGAAATAGTTTGAATTTCATAAAGCAAGCATAAGCAAGTAGAAGTCTAATGGCTTCTAATCTAGCAGCAACAGGTGCAAAGGTTTCATCAAAATCAATTCCTTCTTCTTGATTATATCCCTTAGCAACCAGTCTTGCTTTATTTCTAATTACATTTCCATGCTCATCTAATTTGTTTCTAAAGACCCATTTTGTGCCAATTATTGAATAATCTTTAGGTCTTGTTACTAAGGTCCAAACATTATTTCTTTCAAATTGATTAAGTTCTTCTTGCATAGCATTAATCCAGTTATGATCATTTTCAGCTTCTTCAAAAGTTTTAGGTTCAAGTTGAGATACAAATGCACAATGATTAAGTACATCTCTAAGTGAAGAACGGGTTTTTACCCCATGTATAGGATCACCAATTATTAACTCCTTAGGGTGGTTGTGAACATACCTCCATTCCTTGGGTAAGTTATTTGTACCTTGAGGTTGTTCTTGAATTTCTTCACCTTTCTCATTTTGTTTGTCTTCTTGATCCTTGTCTTCTGGAGTTGCTGAGTCTTTCAGAGTGATTTCCTTTATACCTTCTATTAGTGGATCTGCATCATCAACACCCTCATTCTTCCTTGAAGGAAGATCGTTAGATTCATCAAAGACAACATGTATGGACTCCTCAACTACTAAAGTTCTTTTGTTGAACACTCTAAATGTTTTACTAGTGGAGGAGTAACCTAGAAAGATTGCTTCATCTGATTTTGCATCAAATTTACCAAGTTTTTCTTTGCCATTATTTAATACAAAACATCGGCAACCAAAAATATGAAAATATGCAATATTTGGTTTTCTTCCTTTCCAAAGTTCATAGGGGGTTTTCTTTAAAAATTGTCTAATTAAAGCACGATTTAAAATGTAACATGCTGTGTTAATAGCTTCTGCCCAAAAATATCTTGGAAGGTTGCTTTCACAGAGCATGGTACGGGCCATTTCTTCTAAGGTTCTGTTTTTCCGTTCAACTACCCCATTCTGTTGGGGTGTCCTAGGAGCAGAGAAGTTATGGCCAATTCCATTTTCATCACAAAAATTTTCAAAGTCATGATTTTCAAATTCTGTTCCATGATCACTTCTAATATTTTGAATTGAAAACCCTTTTTCATTAGTGACTTTTCGATGAAATTTCGTGAAAATTTGAAAAGTTTCATTTTTGTGAGCTAAAAAGAAAACCTAAGTAAAACGAGAGTAATCATCTATTATTACAAATCCATATCGTTTTCCTCCTAGACTAGTGGTTCTAGTTGGTCCAAATAAATCCATATGTAAGAGCTCTAAAGGTCTAGAAGTTGAAACAGTATTTTTGGATTTAAATGATACTCTAGTTTGTTTACCTAATTGGCATGCATCACAAATTCTATCCTTTTCAAAGTTCAGTTTTGGCAAACTGAGAACTAAATCCTTTTTAATTAATTTTGAGAGAGAATGCATGCTAATGTGTGCAAGTCTACGATGCCACAGCCAACTAGTCTCATTTATTTTAGCATTTAAGGAAACTAGGCATTGCATGTCTAATTTAGTTAAATCATTCAAGTCT
Organism: Elaeis guineensis; assembly: GCF_000442705.2. NCBI lineage: Eukaryota > Viridiplantae > Streptophyta > Magnoliopsida > Arecales > Arecaceae > Elaeis > Elaeis guineensis. The sequence continues at coordinate 61,111,163 of NC_026002.2, read as the reverse complement.
ACCATATAAACATTGCCATGCCTATATCCTATAAATTTAATGCCATCGTTAATAGGACTCGTCACAATGCAAACAGATGATTCAAAACTTACTTTATACCCTTTATCACAGAATTGACTAATGCTAAGTAAGTTATGCTTTAAACCTTTAACTAATAAAACATTCTCAATGTATTTGGAGGGAGTGATACCAATGTTACCTATCCCAATGATCTTTCCTTTGCCATTATCTCCAAAGGTGACCATCCCTCCATCCTTAGCATCAAGCGTGATGAATTGTGATTCATCACCAGTCATGTGTCTCGAGCATCCGCTGTCAAGATACCATTTCCTGTTTCCTTCTTGGGATGCTAGACACACCTGCAAGCAAAGGTCACGTTTTTGTCTTAAGTACCCAAGCTTTCTTGGGTCCTTTCAGGTTAGTCAGAATGGTTCCTTTTGGAACCCATATTTTCTTTGTGTTTGCATATTTGTTAATAAGACATGTGTATGATTTATGTCCTATTCTTCCACATTTAAAATAAGTAATATTTGTAGACTTGTTACTTGAATAATTTACATAAATATCCTTTAGAAATTTTTGTTTCTTCAGGGGTTTATAACCAAGTCCAGCCTTATCATATATAGCTTTCTGATTTTCAAGGATCATATTTAGTTTGTTTGAACTTAAGGTGAACTTATCTACTATAGATTTCAGCTTGTTCATTTCATCCTTTAAGTTTTGATTTTCTTGAATCAAGGTGAATTTTTCAATTGAAAGATTTTCAGCTTGTTTCACTAAGGACTGATTTTTCAATTTCAGCTCTTTGTTTTTCTTCTCTAGTTTCTTTAATTCATCAATTGAATCATAGAATGCTTCATGCAATTCTTCAAAAGTAAATTCACTAGTGGATTCAGAAGTTACCTCATTTTTGTGTGCCATTAGGCACAGGTTGGCTTGTTCTGTTGAGGTTTCCTCGTCGGAGCTTGAGTCATCACTCGCACTCCAGGTCGCCATCATTGCCTTCTTTTTGAACTTCTTTGGACCTTTCTTCAATTGTGGACATTCGGATCTGAAATGTCCTGGCTTCTTACACTCGTAGCATATAGGGGGTTGATCTTTCTCCTTTTCTTTGCTTTGATCCCCTTTTGTGAATTTCTTTCTCATCCCCTGTTTCCTTTTTCTTAGAAACTTCTTAAATTTTCGGGTGATGAGAGCCATCTCTTCATCCTGATCTTCATCTTCAGAGTCATCCGTTTCATAATCAGGCGAAGTTATGGATTTGAGGGCAATGGTTCTTTTTTTTTGACTTCATCCTCTTGATGTTGCTTCATGCTAAGTTCATGAGTCATCAAGGATCCAAGAAGCTCTTCTAGAGGTAGAGTGTTCAAGTCCTTTGCTTCTTGGATGGCAGTCACCTTGGCTTCCCAAATTCTTGGCAGTGACCTGAGAATCTTCCTTACAAGTTCACTGTTAGTATAAGATTTGCCAAGACTCTTTAAACCATTGATTATATCAGTAAAACGAGTAAACATAGCAGTTATGGACTCATCATGCTCTATTTTGAATAATTCATATTTATGTACAAGCATGTTTATTTTAGACTCTTTTACTTGATTTGTTCCCTCATGGGTTACTTCTAACCTATTCCATATTTCTTTAGCAGATGCACAAGTAGAAATGCGATTAAATTCACTAGCATCTAGTGCACAATAAAGAACATTCATGGCTTTGGCATTTAATTGTGCCAATTTCTTGTCAACCTCATCCCATTCTTTCTCGGATTTGGTTGATTCCTCACCATCTATAATCTTGGTGGGTGTGTGAGGACCATTCACTATGATACTCCACATATCATAGTCGAGTGCTTGTATGAAAATCTTCATCCGAGCTTTCCAATAGGTGTAATTAGACCCATTGAAAAGTGGAGGTCGGTTTGTTGATTGCCCCTCGGCTAGAGAAATACCGACATGGGTTGCCATAGATCTTTGGCTCTTTGATTGTTAGATCAAAGAAGGGCTAGAGCACCGGCTCTGATACCACTTGTTGCCCAGCTATGCAACCCAAGAGGGGGGGGGTGAATTGGGTTTCTAAAAATTTTAAGCCCAACAGATTACTTATGAAGAACAAAACAAAGACTTTAAATCAATATTAATTACCTAAAGCAGTATTGCAAGGATATAATAAAGAAATAAGATAAAGCGATAAAGCACACCACAAACACAAGGATTTATAGTGGTTCGGTGCTAACCTTGCACCTACATCCACTCCCCAAGATCCTACTTGGGAATTTCAATCCACTATCCTTTGTATTCAACCCGAATACAAAACGTCGGAAACTCCGACACTAGCTATCCCAAGCTAGATCACTTGTTTTTCGGGTACAAGTAAACCCAAAACACTCCGATTTCAGGTTCGGATCAACCTTTCCTTATTTTGGAAATCCTCCAAAAACAAGAACAAAAACTCACAAAGAGTTAGAAAAATTTTGAGCACAGATTAATACAATAACAGCTCCTTAAATGAGCGAATATAACAATAAAAGCTTTACTCAAATGAAGAACCCCTTTTTCGAATTTTCTCAAAGTGGATGAACGCTTGAATGCTTGAGAAGAGGTTGATTGATGATTGAAGATCTCTTGAAAGCTTTGAACGATCTCTAGATCAAGGTTGAAATAATAGGCGTGAAGAATTCTCTCCTTGAAAGCTCTTGCTTTTCTCTTTCACACTCTCTCTGGTATATTGTGGATCCTCTCTCTTTTTCTTTTTGGATTTTTCGTTGATCTCAGGCTTTTTCTTGCAAATTTCGGATCCTCTCTTCTGTTTTTCTCTCTTTGATCTGCCGATTGATCTTCTTCTTCACTTATGTTTCTCTCCAATTTGATCTGCTATTTAAACTGCAATTTCTTTCACCATTTCAAGCATTTTGTAGCATTAGAAGCAAGAGAAAATAATTTAGGTAGATAAAGAGCCGTTAGAGCAATTTTAGGAAGCATAAATGGCAATTAAAACGGGCAAAAAAATAGCCGTTGCTGATATTTCCCATCGCAGGGGTCGACTCATGAGTCGACTCATGCATCAGGAGTCGACTCATGAGTTGACTTCTGTTGCACAGACCAGAAGGTCTGATTTCTGGATTTTTCGGTTCAAATCAGCAGAGGTCGACTCATGAGTCGACTCATGCCTTGTGGGTCGACTCATGAGTCGACTCACAGGTCGTGCCAAGTCAAAAATCCAGCGTGCCATGGAAATTTTTTGCGTGCCAATCAGCTCACAGTGCCATGAGTTGACTCATGAGTCGACTCATGCACTTCAAACCTTCATAACTTCAAAAATATAAGTCCAAATATAATGAAATTTTCATCAATAGTTTACAAATCATTTGTTCTATCAAATAATACTATCAAATCAGAATTTTAGTGAAATTATGATTTTGCCCTTGAAGAGCATAAGGACTTTTTCATTTTAAAATTATTTGTGTCCCTTCAATCTGCTTTGTAATCATCAAAATCAATCTAGGAGCAACAGTACTTCTCCCCTCAGTTCGGTAGAAAGGGGTTGCTAAAAGGCGCTCCCTCTTCTATCCACAACTAGAAGGAGAGGTTCTTCTATGTCCGATGCCCGACCTTGGAGGTAGGATTATCCCCTTGGGGCTCTCTGAGGGATTCTGTCTGTCGGGCTTCTAGCCTGGAAAGGGACGACCTCGAAGCCTCCAAAAAGCTCGAGGCCTATCAAGCCCCCATCCTCTCCGAACTTCTGAAGGAACAACTTTTGTTCAACGTCAGCCTAAGTCCTCTTAACCCTATTGGTACCATTTTTTTTTTGCTGCTTCCCCTTTCTCTTATTCCATCTCTGAGCCATGTTGATCTTCTTTTATTGCAGACATGGACGCAGGCGTGGCTCAGAGGTTAGCCCAGGATCTCAAGACCCACAAGAGAAAAGACGCCTCGACTTTGGGGTCGGTGAAGAAAGCCAGGACAGAAGGGACAAGCTCGACCATGCCTGCTCCAGTGGTCGTTGCCGTCGAAGTCCCTTCCGATGCCGAACCCGAAGTCCCCCGAGCCCTCTCAAGGAGCCCCCCAGCCGAGGATCCCGCTCCAGAGGCTCATCTCAAGGGGGCACCCGGGGCTGAAGGTGTAGGAACCAGATCTAGGGTTTCAGGGTTAGATCTTGAAACTTTTTCAAGATCATACAGCGGAAGACTAAAATAAATCAAAATTTATTTTCTAAAATCAGAGAATCCCTAGATCTAAGATCCTATTACATGATTATTATATAGCATTAAATCAAAAATTAAAATATATAAATATAGCATGAACCACATGTTGATCATATCAACATGTTCTATACCACATCTAATGTATGTATTAAACAATAGATCAGATCTATTACCTTGCAAGCTAGACACTCTAACCTCACTGATCCGGGCTTAAGGATGATGTTGCAAGCCGCACATATGTCCGGCCTCTAGGAGTCGTCCACACGAGCCCACGAATCTCGATCAGAAGTCCTGCTTTAGGAAATCAGCACAGTATGCTAGTACTGCGCTGATCCTTCTTTGATGGTTGATCAGGTGCCTCCTTCTTCTTGATTTGGACTCTTCCAAAGATAGAAAGTAAAAGGAGGAGTTTCAGATCTGAGACGCTCTCAGGAAACTCAAGATGGAGGGAGAAAAGATATGAAAACAAAAAAACCCTAGAAGAAGACCCTCTTCTTCTTCACATTTTTCTCTCTAGACACCCTAACTTGCATCTTTTATATCTCTGCAATCCAAAGGTCTTTCTCTCTGATTTTTGGATGGCTCAAAGGTCTCTCAAATCTCTATCTTTTTCAAAAATTTTATGAAGAAACTCATTTTATATAGAGAGATATGATAGAGTCCTTGTCTAGGTCAAATACCTAGTCAAGGCTTATCCAAACATGGCAAGTTAAGGGGCGCCCAACTCTTGAGCACCTCCTCCATATTTTCGTGAATGGATTACAAGAAAAGGGTGCACAAAATTGTACCCTAAAATCCATAAAAATTTCAAAAAAAAATTAGATAAATTCGGTGCAAAATTGAAAGAGTTTTGGATTTCTAAAACTCTATCTCATAGAATTCGAAATCCAAACTTATTCCTTTTTTATTTGATCCAAACCACCTTCCATGTAAGAAAGAAGAGAGGAAACCTTTTGTGAACATGGGAGAGACCTGGGAGAGGGCTTTTGTCACACAAAATAAGTGGAGATTGACGTTGAATAAGAGAGAGGGCATGGGGAAGGCTTATGTGGCGCAAGGTGGAATCCTAGTCTTACTAGGATTCTATCTTATGACTTGTTTTAATTTGGTTTCTCAAACCAAATCAAATCAAAATTAGATCAACCTAATTAAAATAGGTCTTAACCCAATTAAGAACATAATTTAATCAGATTAAATTAGATTTAAATCTGATTTAATTTTCTAATCAAATTAGAAATTAGATTGACCCAAGTCCTAATTGAACTAGGACTAGTTTTTCCTTGCACTTGGCTTATCCAATAAACCAATTGGACTTGATCCAATCAAGCCCAAAATAAATCTAATTAAATTATATTTAATTAGACTTAATCTTAGCCTATTGGCTTAATCAAATTAAGCCAATTAGCAATCGAATTGCTAATCGATCATCCTGCAATACTTGCACTGGGTTAAATGTCAATCGAATTGATCATTTAACCCTAGAACGATTCTTAATCGTTGATCAACCATCCGATCGGATCATGAACTCTAATATGTGTGACCTCATAGGTCCGAACCTAAGCTGGTAGCACAGGAATAAATTTCTGTACCAATTGAAGTGACCATCTAGCAATGGTACCCGACGATCGGATAGGTCGAATGTGTAGAACAACATCCGTAGAACCCATGCGGATATAGTTTTCATATAATTCATCCTCTTGACCAAAATGATCATAGGACACCCCAGAGTTCAACTGTCAAGTCTGATCAGGTTGTCCACATTGTATTTCAAAATATCAAATCCATCTGATGGATTACCCTGGCCAAGGTTTTGCTAAATTGAAATACAGTGACTCATTCTTTTCCAACTCTTGGAGTGGTCAATCCCATCTCGATCATACTCTGACTTCGCAAGTACTTGACTGTGCCTAGAAGCCTTCCATCTCTGAATTAAAAATTCAGTTAGTCCAGTACCAAAGCACAGTGAGTTGCTTGCAAGTCACTGAGGCGATCTCAAGTCTAAGGGACACTTATACCTATATCCCATCAGAGACATTCTCGACAGCAGAATGCTCTGGAGTTGGTCACGTTCAATGATGATGTACCCTTACATCTCACCTGTATGCCATACCAGTGTCTCCACACTCCTTGGTTAAGAGGACAACCAACCCATATGGCCTACAGCGACCTATGCTCGATTGAAGCTGTCGTCCTTATTAACAGCCTATCATTTGGTCGTGAACAGTTTTAAGGACTAATCGATAAATCCTCTCTTTATTGAACTTGAATAGTCCTAAGGACTTCATCATATCAACGGAGTTCATTAGAAGATGAAAGCTTATGATGAAGATGCCAAATATATTTTATTTATTAACAAATCAATTACAATACTTGGTTGCTCAACCGTCAACAGCTTGACGATTGACTTTTTGGGACACATTTTCCAACAACTCCCACTTGTCCTAAAGCCACTCAGCACAGTATCTAATACCCATCTTCGACTTGTGGTTGTCGAACTCCTTTATCGCCAGGGATTTAGTGAAGGGGTCGGTTAGGTTCTCCTTTTCGTCGATCTTCTGAAGGTCGACGTCACCTCGATCCACGATCTCCTGATCTAGGTGGAAGCGGCGCAAGATGTGCTTTGTCCGCTGATGTGCTTTGGGTTCCTTCGTCTGAGCTATGGCACCGGTGCTGTCGTAGTAGAGCAGGACCAGACCATCAAGGGAGGGTGCTACTCCGAGCTCAGTGATGGGTTTCCTTAGCCACACAGCTTCCTTTGCGGCATCCGATGCTGTGATGTACTCCACTTCACAAACAGAGTCACCACAGTATGCTGCTTGGAACTCTTCCAGCAGATGGCTCCACCATTCAGAGTAAAGATATAACCCAACACGCTCCTGCTGTCATCATGGTCAGATTGAAAGCTGGAGTCTGTGAACCCCACAAGTTTTAGATCTGACTCGCCATAAACCAACCATTGGTCCTTAGTATTTCTCAAATACTTAAGGATGGCTTTAACCACTTTTCAGTGATTTTTTTTAGGATCAGATTGGTATCTACTCACTGCTCCTAGTGAGTATGCCACATCTGGTCTTGTACATGTCATGGCGTACATGATAGATCCCACGGCTGAAGCATATGGGACTCTACTCATACGCTCTCTCTCTTCAGGAGTTATCGGACAATCCTTCTTAGAGAGAGAAATTCCTTGGCCTATCGGTAGATAGCCCTTCTTGGAATTCTCCATGCTGAATCTCTTCAGCACAGTGTCTATGTACATGGACTGGGATAACCCAAGCATCTTTTTAGATCTATCCCTATAGATCTTCATCCCTAGGATGTAGGATGCTTCACCCAAGTCCTTCATGGAGAACTGTGATGATAACCAAACTTTTATTCCCCGTAGTGTGGGGATGTCATTCTCGATTAAGAGAATGTCATGCACGTACAAGACAAGGAATACCACAACTGGACCATTTGCCCAATTATAGATGCAGGGCTCTTCTCCATTCTTAATGAAGCCATACGTTTTGATCACCTTATCAAAATGCATGTTCCAACTTCGAGAAGCTTGCTTCAATCTATAAATGGATCTTTGAAGCTTGCACACCTTGGACTCATCTGTGGATGTAAACTCCTCAGGTTGTATCATATACACCTCTTCGGTCAGCTCTCCATTCAGGAAAGCTGTCTTTATATCCATCTGTCAGATCTCATAATCCAGATGGGCAGCTATTGCAAGCATTATCCGAATGGATTTGAGCATTGCCACAGAGAAAAATGTCTCGTCATAGTCAATACCATAACGTTGATGATACCCCTTGACGACCAGACGGGCTTTATAGGTCTCCACCTTTCCGTCTGTGCCCCCCTTTCTTTTGAAGACCCATTTACACCCAATGGGTTTAACCCCTTCAGGTGGGTCAACCAATGTCCATACATCGTTGACCTTCATGGACTCCATTTCGGATTTCATGGCTTCAAGCCATTTCTCGAAATTAGGTCTCTGCATTGCATCCATATAGGTGATCGGATCCTCATTATTCTCATCAAGTTTGATGGGATCACCATCCCAGACCAAGAAACCGTAGTATCTGTCCGGCTGATGCGGTACTCTACTAGATCGCCTTAATGGTGCAGGTACATTGGGCTCCGGATCTGATCTAATCATATCCGACTCAGGTTCAGCTATTGGTGTCGGTCCTTCTACCTGTTGAACTTCATCAAGTTCAACCTTAGAGGCAACGGTTCCTTCACCAAGGAACTCCTTTTCTAAAAAGATTGTCTTAAGGCTGACAAACACCTTTCGTACATCAGCATGGTAGAAAAAATATCTTTTTATCTCTTTGGGGTACCCTATGAATGAGCATTTGTCAGACCTAGATCCAAGTTGTCTGTGACTAATAGTTTGACATAGGCCGGGCACCCCTAGACCCTAAGGTGTGAAAGTGCTGGCTTACGTCCTGTCCATATCTCATATGGAGTCTTAATTACAGACTTACTTGAAACTCTATTTAACAGATAACAGGCCGATTCGAGTGCATATTCTCAGAAGGATATCGGTAAGCTAGCAAAACCCATCATGGATCGGATCATGTCTAACAGAGTCCGATTCCTCCTTTCAGACACACCATTATGCTGTGGTGTTCCTAGAAGAGTCCATTGGGAGAGAATCCCATTCTCTTCTAGATATGTGAGAAATTCACTAGAAAGATATTCTCCTCCTCGATCAGATCGAAGAGTTTTAATACTCTTCCCAGTTTATTTTTCTACTTCACTTCGGAATCGTTTGAACATTTCAAATGAATCCGACTTATGTTTCATCAGATAGACATATCTATATCGGGATAGGTCATCCGTGAAAGTAATGAAGTAGAAATATCCACCTTTAGCACTGGTGCTCATGGGCCCACATACATCAGTATGTACTAGGCCCAAGAGCTCAGTAGCTCTCTCACCTTTTCCAGTAAAAGGTGACTTGGTCATTTTACCAAGAAGACAAGACTCACAGGTTGGAAGTGATTCACAATCACTGACTTCGAGGATTTCCTCTTCTGTCAACCTGTTTATTCTGTTCTTGTTTATATGACCTAGCCTACAGTGCCATAAGTAGATATCTGACACACTATCTGATCTAGGGTGCTTGCCAGTAGAATAGACTCTTATCAGGCTTGATCTTTTTGGTCTGGCTCTGCACTGATGTCCCAGTCTGAACTTGCACCTTCTTCACTTTCTTCTTCTTGTTCTTCTTCCTTTCTCAAAGGATCGAGAACCAGAAGACAAACCTCCCACTAAGTTCACCGACTCCTTGTGAAGTTAGTGATCCTTCTCAAAGTTCTGAAGCAACCCCAGTAATCCGTGGTAGTTTACTTCAGGCTTTGTCATTCTATAATGAGTGAGGAATGGGAGATAAGACTTGGGCAGCGAGTTCAGTATTGCATCTTTCCCAAACTGCTCATGCAAGGGAAAGCCGAGCTTGCTCAATCATTCCATCAGCTCGATCATGTACAATACATGATCAGTGACAGAGGCACCATCTCGCATTTTGGTGTTGAAGATGGCACAACTAGTCTTGTGCCTCTCTACATCATCGGGTGTGCCAAAGGCATCCTCCAACACTTGAAGCATGTCCTTTGGCTGAGCCATCTCGAATCTGTGACTGAACTCGTCGCTCATGGCAGCCAGCATGATACAGCACACCGTGGTCCGATAATTGAGCCACTTCTGGTAAGTGTCTCTAATTGTTCCACGTACATTGACAGCTGGCTCCTCAGGTGTAAGATCCATTATCACATATAGGATCCGTTCATGCTCTAGGACTATCTTCAACTTTCGGTACCAGCTATCGAAGTTGGGTCCCACCAACTTATCATTGTCCAACAATGATCGGAGCGATAGGGAAGTGACCATATTTGCACAAAGGAGAATCATAACCTAATTAGTAATTGATTCATTAAACCTAAAGAGTTGGACTTTAATCAAAAGGTTTCTCCCACTATTTTATTTGAATTGGTAGCCTCTACCTCCAATTCGAGGAATTATCCTAATTCCTTAGCGGGTACTAGAATCCACTTAGACTGCACACAAGCCCAACTTTGGTTGGCCAACCCATGTACATCTAAGGGTAGGTTCATAACCAATTATTTTTCTAAATAATTTCTAATAATTTTAATTTTGCCCCAGAAACCTAATCAGTAGGCTTTGGCCTCCACTGTAAGGATCCAGTTAGGTCCAACCATTAACATGATCATACATGGTGTATCTAACCAACGAATGATTAAGCCCAACTTTGGTTGGCTCACCTAACCACCATTAGAGAGACACTTCCAAGTCGTCATATGATGAGTGATAATTCCATTAGTCAACAAGCACCAGGCCTTTGGGTCTGCAATGATTATTGAGTTAATGGACTCATTATCAAACACCTTAATGGGAGGCTATGACTCAGTTATCTCCATAACTTTATCATTTTAAGGACCTAATAATTTTAGAAGATTTAAATAATATAGAGGATGAGGTCAGATGAACCAGCTTATCATGATCCTCCCACTGGCTTCACCAAGTCAGCTTAAGGGAGACCATTTAAAAGGGCTGGTCTAGGAGCACCTAAATCAGTCACACTGATTTACCTAGCTGACATGGGTCAGCTCGAATAGTCAAGTGATCCAATCAAAACATAATTTCACCAAGAGGTCAGGTAAGTTCGATCAGTGGGAGGGTCTGCCAAAGCTTGCCTTAGACACCATTAGAAATGGCCAGGTAAGCGGGCTCCCAATTAAAAACCACTGGTCTGGTTTACCTTAGACACCAACTGATTTAATTAGTTTCGATTAGATCAACCTAACAGTTCGTGCTAGACCGCTTAGCCAAGAATCAAGTCCATTTGGTTCTCGTTAAAGATATGGACTTGACCAACTACAACTATTATAATTGATCTAGAGAATCCTTGACCTAATCTAAGACAACAATTGATTAGATTTAGTCAATTCTCTAATTAAGTCTATCTTTAATCAAACCATAGGTCTAACCCAATTAATGGACCTAATTCCCACTAACCCATTAACCCAATATGTTATGGTTTGTGTCTTAGGTTCTTCAATTCACAATCCTAGAACCTAATCAAACAACTTCTTAATTCTTAATTAAGTTTTGAGCTGAGGGTTGGGTTCGGCTTTTCAAAAAATAATTTTTATATTTATAAAATAATTTTACAATATGATTCTACCAACCATATTGCATGTTTGATTCAGAATCAAGATGCAAGTGAAATAAACATGAAACTACTTTAGATCTAATCTAAACAGGTTCATGTAATTGAAATAATTTCAACTTTAAACAATTTTTTTGCACAAAAATTATTAACAAAGAGATTTTATTTTAGATTTAAATATCTTTTAAATCTAATAAATCATAAATTTAATCTAGATCATATCTAACAAATTTATGATTAAAGCTAGATCTACACAAACTAGGACAACCTTTGCACTGTAAGGGGCAAACCTTACAGCAGGACAACCTTGCAGTTTGTGATTGATCTAAAATTTTAATTTCAGATTTAATAATCAGATTATAAATTATATCTAATCTAAGAAATAATCTAAGCATGTATAAATAATCATGTAATAAAGAACCTGGGCTCTGATACCAATTGTAGGAACCAGATCTAGGGTTTCAGGGTTAGAACTTGAAACTTTTTCAAGATCATACAGTGGAAGACTAAAATAAATCAAAATTTATTTTTTAAAATTAGAGAATCTCTAGATCTAAGATCCTATTACATGATTATTATATAGTATTAAATCAGAAATTAAAATATATAAATATAGCATGAATCACATGTTGATCATATCAACATGTTCTATACCACATCTAATGTATGTATTAAACAATAGATCAGATCTATTACCTTGCAAGTTAGATGCTCTAACCTCGCTGATCCGGGCTTAAGGATGATGTTGCAAGCCGCACACGTGTCCGGCCTCTAGGAGTCGTCCACACGAGCCCACGAATCTCGATCAGAAGTCCTGCTTCAGGAAATCAGCACAGTATGCTAGTACTGCACTGATCCTTCTTTAATGGTTGATTAGGTGCCTCCTTCTTCTTGATTTGGACTCTTCCAAAGATGAAAAGTAAAAGGAGGAGTTTCAGATCTGAGACGCTCTCAGGAAACTCAAGATGGAGGGAGGAAAGATATGAAAACAAAAAAACCCTAGAAGAAGACCCTCTTCTTCTTCACGTTTTTCTCTCTAGACACCCTAACTTTCATCTTTTATATCTCCACGACCCAAAGGTATTTCTCTCTAATTTTTGGATGGCTCAAAGACCTCTCAAATCTATATCTTCTTCAAAAATTTCATGAAGAAACTCATTTTATACAGAGAGATATGATAGAGTCCTTGTCTAGGTCAAATACCTAGTCAAGGCTTATCCAAACATGGCAAGTTAAGGGGCGCCCAACTCTTGAGCACCTTCTCCATATTTTTATGCATGGATCACTAGAAAAGGGTACACAAAATTGTACCCTAAAATCCATAAAAATTTCAAAAAAAATTTGGATAAATTCGGTGCAAAATTGAAAGAGTTTTGGATTTCTAAAACTCTATCTCATAGAATTCGAAATCCAAACTTATTTCTTTTTGATTTGATCCAAACCACCTTCCATGTAAGAAAGAAGAGAGGAAACCTTTTGTGAATATGGGAGAGAACTGGGAGAGGGCTTTTATCGCACAAAATAAGTGAAGATTGGTGTTGAATAAGAGAGAGGGCGTGGGGAAGGCTTATGTGGCGCAAGGTGGAATCCTAGTCTTACTAGGATTCTATCTTATGACTTGTTTTAATTTGGTTTCCCAAACCAAATCAAACCAAAATTAGATCAACCTAATTAAAATAGGTCTTAACCCAATTAAGAACCTAATTTAATCATATTAAATTAGATTTAAATCTGATTTAATTTTCTAATCAAATTAGAAATTAGATTGACCCAAGTCCTAGTTGAACTAGGACTAGTTTTTCTTTGCACTTGGCTTATCCAATAAACCAATTGAACTTGATCCAATCAAGTCCAAAATAAATTTAATTAAATTATATTTAATTAGACTTAATCTCAGCCCATTGGCTTAATCAAATTAAGCTAATTAGCAATCGAATTGCTAATCGATCCTCCTACAATACTTGCACTGGGTTAAATGTCAATCGTATTGATCATTTAACCCTAGAATGATTCTTAATCGTTGATCAACCATCCGATCGGATCATGAACTCTAATGTGTATGACCTCATAGGTCGAACCTAAGCCGGTAGCATAGGAATAAATTTTTGTACCAATCGAAGTGACCATCTAGCAATGGTACCCGACGACCGGATAGGTCGAATGTGTAGAATAACATCCTTAGAACCCATGTGGATATAGTTTTCATATAATTCATCCCCTTGACCAAAATGATCATAAGACACCGCAGAGTTCAACTGTCAACTCTAATCAGGTTGTCCACATTGTATTTCAAAATATCAAATCCATCTGATGGATTACCCTGGCCAAGGTTTTGCTAAATTGAAATACAACGACTCATTCTTCTCCAACTCTTGGAGTGGTCAATCACATCTCGATCACACTCTGACTTCGCAAGTACTTGACTGTGCCCAGAAGCCTTCCATCTCTGAATTAAAAATTCAGTTAGTCCAGTACCAAAGCACAGTGAGTTGCTTGCAAGTCACTGAGGCGATCTCAAGTCTAAGGGACACTTATACCTATATCCCATCAGAGACATTCTCGACAGCAGAATGCTCTGGAGTTGGTCATGTTCCATGACGATGTACCCTTACATCTCATCTGTATGTCATACCAGTGTCTCCACACTCCTTGGTTAAGAGGACAACCAACCCATATGGCCTACAGCGACCTATGCTCGATAGAAGCTGTCGTCCTTATTAACAGCCTATCATTTGGTCGTGAACAATTTTAAGGACTAATCGATAAATCCTCTCTTTATCGAACTTAAATAGTCCTAAGGACTTCATCATATCAACGGAGTTCATTAGAAGATGAAAGCTTATGATGAAGATGCCAAATATATTTTATTTATTAACAAATCAATTACAATACTTGGTTGCTCAACCGTCAACAGCTTGACGATTGGCTTTTTGGGATACATTTCCCAATAGAAGGGAGGAAGAGAAAGAAGACCCTGGCCCGGAAGAGCCGCAATTGCAAGGTTGCCGTCGAGGGGGCCGACGGCTCTGAGGAAGACCTGAGGGAAAATCCCTTCAACAACAGGGATTTAATAAAGAGGCTGGTCGAAGGGTGCATTCTGTCCGAGGTCGTCGAGAGGATCGTCCTTGCTGATCCCGAGTTGTGGGTCTGGGACTCTCTGGGATCTTTCCTTGAAGTAGGTTAACTCACTTTTTTCTTCTTCTTGCTTCTTTACTTAATTTATTCTTCAGCCTTTATATTGACTCTCCGGCCTTTCTTACAGATTAGGCACCAGCTTATCGCCAACATCGAGGCGGTGAAGATCGCCAAGAGAGAGGTAGCTCGGGCAGAGGAAGGTCGCCTGGCTGGGGCCGCCCGCCTTGAGGAGAAGATCGCCGAGGTCCTAAGTCTTCAGGATGTGCTAGAAAAGGAGGGACAAACCTCGTTCGATCTGAGGACCGTCTTGGAGGAGGAGAGAAAGAAGGCTATGGTCGAGGTCTCCAAACTGAAGGTGCAGGCTTCCGAGTTGAAGGCACAGGTTTTCGAGCTGAAAGTGTGGATCCTGTCCCTGGTCTCGGAGGCAGGGGCCCGAGCAATGGAGGAGTTCAAGGCCTCCTCTGAGATGGAGGATCTACAGGTCTAGTTTGGCCAGGATGCCTTCATCAAGGGTTTTAAACTCTGCCAAAAGAAGGTGGCTGTAAGGTTCTCCGAACTGGATCTCGACTTCCTGGATGAGGCGTTCGATGATGAAGCAAGACCATCCGAAACCGCTGTCGGTCCTCCTACAGCTGGAACCTCGTTGACTGCTGCAGCCACCACTGCCGACTTTTCAGGGACGTCGAGCCCCTCTACTTCTGCCCCAGAGGTCCGAAACCTCTAGCTTTGTATTTTTCCTTTGTGGTGATTTTTTTTCATTCTGTTGTACTTGAAAATTATTTAATCAATGAAATCAGATTCTTCTTCACAGAGGGCCCCCCCCTTTTTTTTTTTGTATTCTTTTCCTTCTCTTTTGTCTTCTTGTACTAATTTGAGTCGTGGTGCTTTTGTCTCCCTACGACAGTATCCTGCCGAAGCTCTTCCCCTGCCACAGGGGGTTCCTCTGAAGTCGATGATCCGAGACCTCAGAAGAAAAGTTCGTCAGTTGACGAAGAAATCCAAGAAGCTGAAAAATGAACTTCATCAACTGAGAAAGAGCCATTCGGAAGTCACTGCAGAGGCTATTCGCTTTCAGGACCTCTACAGAAAGAGTCTCATGGAATACACCCGGAGGAAGGCCGATGATAAACACTTAATTTAAGCCATTTAAAGTAGAAAATTATATTTAATTTATTTTATTTATTAAAAATTTGATGCTTCTTTTTATGTTTTACAGGAAAGGTGATCGCTGATACAAAGAGTCCGATTCACAGATCAAAAAGACTCAAGTTTGAAGAAAATTAGACTTAAAATAAAATTAAAATAAAAGAAAGATGCATATGGTATTATAAAAAATGAAGATACTATTCAAGGAATCCAAAAAGGATATAGACATCATTTTAAAGAAACAAAAGTTTCTTTTTATAATTTTTTAATCAAAAAGGAGCATAAGTGGTTTCCTAACAGCTAACGGGTCCGTGCAAGAAGATTGCAGACATGCGGCATTGCGGGCGCGCGGCATGGCGGATTCGCGGGGAGTTTGTGCTAGCAGACACAGTGGCGAATAGACGGACGCTCATGATAGCAGATGGATTTGAAAATTAAAAAAATATATATAATACTTGAAAAATACTTCAAGAGGAAAAATTTATATTTTCTTTATCTGCTTGTGATCTTTCCATCTCATCCATTCATCTTTTAGTCTTTTAGTATTTTCATTAGTTCCACATCTGAAAACCATGTAAAACTCCTCCCTCCTAACACCTATAAAAAGGCTCTTGTACTCCCATTTGAGGATCATCCCAGAAATTCTTCTAAAGCCTCCTTGCATAGAGGAAGAGAAAGGGACTACTCCATGAGCAGCTAGGCTAGCAGTCTCGGGAGTGGAGAAGAAATTTTGTAACAACACAGAGTGGGTTTATTGTTTTAAACTTTCTTGTATTTCTTTATATGCAATAAAGATTATATTTTTTATTTAAATCATCATAAGTTCTTTATTTGTTCTCTTTCATATGCTTTTATTTATGCTTTCCTGTTAGATTAATATTAGGAACAACTTTTACTTTTCAGAGATGCGCTGTGATCTACGGGTACGGGGCATGCCGAGGAAAGAAGAGTTGTTCACCTAGTACTTTTCGGAGACACACCGTGATCTACGAGTACGGGGTGTGCCGAGAAAAGATAGATATTTTTTCTAAGATTAATCATATCTATTTAATTAAAAAAAAAAGAGATACAACTCTACTAGTGCAAAATTAATTCAAAACTCCCGAGCTCTTTATTTTTTAATTACATCAATTTTAAGATAATTTATTTTCTAAATCAAAATAATGCTTCTTTCTTTTATTTTGCAATCTCAACTTAGCCCAAGGTCCCTGAGGATTTCAAGCTTATTAGGACAAGTGACCCTGAGAGTTGAACCAGGTTAGACTTGGTCAACTAGCTGGTGTCTTGGCAAGTGGCTTGCGGGATGACTGGGCCCGAAGGAAGGTGGTTTTTAATTGGTTCCGTTCGCTGATCTGGCTAATTTAATTGGTGTCTAAGGAAAGCAACGGGGGGACTCCCACCGACCTTACACTTATCTGGCCAGTTGGTTGGTCAAGCTCCGACTTGGAGGGCTTGAAGGCTTAATACAGTTAGGAGCTGTCTAGAACTAGGATAACTTTAGGATAGAGAGTCCACTGCGTGCTAACTTGATTGTAATTAAAATCTAATCACAACTAATTCTTCTATTAGTTTTAGGACTTCCTAGGATCTCTTCTTTAGAACTCTTTTCTCTTTTCTCCTCTCTTTTTAATAAAAAAAAATAATCCTTAACAGACTAGGATAGTCCTACATAGACCTTTTAGTTGCATGTTAGGTCGACGATCACTAAAACCCGACTTGCAACCATTAGACAAAGAATTAGAAAAGACTCCTAGGACTATCCAAGTTAAAAACATGGCTGCACCTGGTGAGGCTAATCCTCCACGCTTATTAAGAGAATATTTCACTCCATCCTCGTATACCTACTCTCCATGCATTCAAGCACCTCCAGTAGAAGCTACCCAATATGAGATTAAGTTTAGCATTATTCAAATATTGCCATCATTCTATGGACTTAGTAACGAGGACCCATACAAATACTTGGATTAATTTCTTGAAATTTATTCCACAGTAAAAATTCAAAACTTCTCCGATGATGCCCTTAGGTTGAAACTGTTCCCTTTCTCACTTAAGGACAAAGCCAAGCATTGGTTAAACTCCTTAGACTCTATAACTATTTCAACTTAGGATCATCTTCAGAGAGAATTTCTCAAGAAATACTTTCCAATTGGAAAAATAAATCAAATTAGAAAAGCTATCACTAGTTTTTTCCAATTGGAGGGTGAACTTTTTCATGAGACATGGAAAAGGTTAAGGGACCTTATTCGTAAATATCCACATCATGCTATCCCTAAATGGCAACTTTGTCAGTATTTTTATGATGGTCTTTCGGAGAAACACCAACAAATGGTTGATGCATCATGTGGTGGGACATTCTGCTAAAGAGTGAGGATGAAGCCTGGCAGCTCTTTGAAACACTTAGTGAGAATTCTCTACATTATATGTCTGCCACCTCTAGAGAACAACCCATTCTTCAACAAAAAAGAAGTAAAATTTATCAGATTGGAAACGTCATATATATCCACAGTAAGGTAGATGAACTGTCCCAAAAATTAGACCGTCTTCTAAATACTGGATAATCTCCGATTCCACCTAACCCAATCCAAAAAGTTTATGCATTGTGTGCAAGTCCAAACCATTTTATTAGTGAATGCCCAGTCGCACCTCAATTTCCTGAGTTTGTGCATGAGCAGGTTCAACAAGCTCAAGTTCAACAAGCTCGCAGACCAGGAAACGATCCATATTCGAACACTTATAACCCCGGCTGGAGAAAGCATCCAAATTTTTTCTAGAGACCATAACCAGTGGTTGGCCCTGCCACACCTCGACCTCAATATCAGGACCCAACATATAGGCATGGATCATACCATCAATTTCAAAATGCTCCTCAACCGTCTACTATTGATCACACTCAACTTTTGAGGAAAAAGTTCTAAAAGTACTAGAATGATTAGAAGTCAACACTCAAATCCTTAACTCCCACACACAATCCATTGCTAAGCTAGAGACCCAAATAGGTCAACTAGCGACTGCATTCAGTAGGAGGGAAGGAAGAAAATTACCTAGCCAACTCGAGAGTAACCCAAGAGGGCAATTTGTGATTGAGAGCTCTAATACCCCAGAAGCTTTTTCTGAACACACCAAATCAATCATGACTCTGAAAAGTAGGAAGGTCATTGAACACACTAGTAAAACCAATGAGACCGACCCTAAACCTCTAACCAAAGCCAAATCACCCAAGAACAAGGAGGACCTTAAAATAGAGAATGAACCAACTGCATCGAAATTATCTTACTTGCCTAAAGCCCCATTTCTGGATGCCCTGAAAGCCCCTATTCCTGCAGATAAGAAGGGAGGAAGACTCGATGAGATGTTGGAATTATTTAAGCAAGTCCAAATTAATCTTTTCCTTCTAGATGCAATCAAACAGGTCCTTGCTTATGCCAAATTTTTGAAAGATTTGTGCACCCAAAAATGTAAATCTAGATCACAAATCCCAAAAAAAGTATGCCTCACTGAACAGGCTAGTTCTGTCTTCCAGCATGCCACTCCTCCAAAGCTTAAGGACCCAGGAGCCCCCATCATTTCCTATGTTATAGGAGATTATCACATTGAAAAAGCTCTTCTAGACTTAGGGGCAAGTGTGAATCTTTTACCTAGTTTGGTGTATGAACTTTTTGGATTCGGAGAATTGAAACCCACATCAGTCACACTGCAATTAGCCGATAGATCAATTAAGGAACCACGTGGAATGCTTGAGGATGTCTTGATCAAGGTAGATGAGTTTTACTTTCCGTTGATTTTCTAGTTCTCGATATAGAACTAAGTGGCAATCTAAGACAAATTCTCATTATCTTAGGACGACCCTTCCTAGCTACGGTAAATGCATGCATTAATTGTAGGACAGGAGTCATGGACGTATCATTTGAGAATAAGAAACTGAGACTGAATGTGTTTGGTGCTTCCCAAAGACCATCAATGGATAGTTGCTTCGAAGTAGATACACTAGAAGACATTATAGAAGATGCAACATCCATAATTCTAGCACCAGACCCCTTAGATACTTGCTTGGCCAAAGTGTATGACTTTGAGGGATATATGAAAGAAGTTAACACCTTGTTGGATACACCACACGATAAAACCACTCCTCCATGGATAATCAAGTATGAGCCATCGTCCACATTAGCCAGTACACCAATAGTCCCATCTTTAGAATCACCACCTACATTAGAATTAAAACCCCTTCCTGCTACGCTCAAGTATGTATTTCTAGGACCCAATGACACCCTCCCAGCAATCATTGCATTAGACTTGACCCCTAATCAGGAAGCACAATTGGTTGGTATTCTGAAGGAACACAAAGAGGCTATCGGTTGGTCCATTGCCGATTTAAAAGAAACTGACCCCTCCATTTGCATGCACCATATTCATTTTGAGGCAAATACCAAACCCTATCGAGATATGCAGAGGAGATTGAACCCAAACATGCGTGAAGTAGTAAAGAAAGAGGTGGTAAAGTGGTTAGATGCTGGAATCATCTACCCCATATCCGATAGTAAATGGATTAGTCCCACTCAAGTAGTACCTAAGAAATCAGGTATTACTATGGTTGAGAATGAAGAAGGTGAACTGCTTCCCCCTCGCATATCATCTGGATGGCGAGTATGCATAAATTATAGAAAACTAAATGCCGTTACTAGGAAGGATCATTTTCCATTGCCCTTCATCGACCAAATCTTAGAACGGTTTGCAGGACAAAGTTTCTTCTATTTTCTTGATGGTTATTCAGGGTACAATCAAGTACCTGTATTTTTGGATGATCAAGAAAAGACTACCTTCACCTACCCCTATGGCACCTTCGTTTTTCGACGTATGCCATTCGGGCTCTGCAATGCACCCGCTACATTTCAACGGTGCATACTGGCCATTTTTTTGGATATGGAGAATAATTATCTTGAAGTTTTTATGGATGATTTTTCTATGTTTGGAACCACCTTTGAGAATTGTCTCCATAATCTTTCCAAAGTTTTTAAATGGTGTATGGAGACAAATCTCATCCTAAGTTGGGAAAAGAGCCATTTCATGATGCAGAAAGAAATTGTATTAGGACATATTATTTCTAAAAAAGGGATCGAGGTAGATAAAGCCAAAATTGAGGTCATTTCAAAACTACCACCCCCTACTTCGGTCTGAAAAATACGATCCTTCTTAGGTCATGCTGGATTTTATAGATGCTTCATCAAAGGCTTTAGCAAGATTTCAAAACTTCTGTGCAATCTGTTGGCCAAGGATACACCATTTGTCTTTGACGAAGACTGTTTGAAAGCATTCAACACATTACGAATAGCCCTGACAACAGCACCCATAATAAAACCCCCTGACTGGTCCATTCCATTTGAGATTATGTGTGATGACTCTGACTTTACAATAGGTGCCGTCTTAGGCCAAAAAATCAATAAGGAGCCACATGTGATCTATTATGCTAGCAAGACTCTTTCCGATGCCCAATTAAACTACACCACAATAGAAAAAGAACTAGCAGTAGTGTTCGCCCTTGAAACACTGATACTCTGATCATGCGGCTCTGAAACATCTCCTCTCAAAGAAAGATACTAAACCATGTTTGATCAGATGGATCTTTCTTTTACAAGAATTTGATCTAGAAATCCGAGATAAGAAGGGTTCCAAGAATGTGGTAGCTGATCACATCTCCAGAATCTTAGTTGAACACACGATAGGCATAGATGAGGTCAAAGAGAAATTTTCTGATGAACAACTTTTCACAATCCCCTCTAGCCATCCTCCATGGTTTGCCCATATTGTCAATTATTTGTCAATAGGATAAGTACCTTCATACTGGATAAAACAAGAAAAGGATCGATTTTTTTCGTAAATTAAACATTATTTCTGGGAGGAACCTGAACTATTCAAATACTGTCCTGACCAAGTTATTCACCGTTGTGTCCCCGAGAGTGAATTCCAAAGCATTCTCATTTTTTGCCATTCTTCGGCATGTGGGGGACATTTTAGTGGAAGAAAAACTGTAGTAAAAGTGCTGCAGTGTGGGTTTTATTGGCCAACGCTTTTCAAGGATGCACATAAATTTGGCTGAAGTTGTCTGCAATGTCAGCAAACATGAAATTTATCCAAGAAGGATATGATGCCACTGACCCCCATTTTAGTAGTAGAAATCTTCGATGTTTGGGGGATTGATTTCATGGGACCTTTTCCAGCCTCATTTGGATTCGAATATATTCTGGTGGCAGTTGATTACGTGTCAAAATGGGTGGAGGCAATAGCTACATGGACTAATGATAATAAAATTGTAACTAGTTTTATCCAATGAAACATCATTAGTCGATTTGGCTTCCCAAGGGTGATCATTAGTGATGGGGGGACTCATTTTATGAATAAACATTTTGAAGCACTTATGAAAAAATATAATATTACACATAAAGTGGCCACACCATATCACCCACAAACTAATGGTCAGGTAGAGGTGTCAAATAGGGAGATTAAACATATCCTAGAAAACATGGTTAGGCCCGATAGAAAGGATTGGTCTCTTCGCTTAGATGATGCATTATGAGCTTACCGTACATCTTTTAAAACCTCTATCAGTATGTCACCCTACCGATTAGTTTATGGCAAAGCTTGCCATCTGCCAGTTGAATTAGAACATCGTGCACTCTGGGCCATACGAATGTTTAATTTTAACATGAAGAATGCAGGTTCTAATCGAAGGTTGCAAATCAATGAACTGGGAAGAACTTTGCAATGATGCATACGAGAGTTCACAAATTTACAAGGCTCGAACCGAAGTATTTCATGGCAAATATATCGCTAGAAAATCGTTTGAGCTAAATCAAAAGGTATGGCTTTTTAATTCTAGGTTACGCCTTTTTCTCGATAAACTTCGATCCTGATGGGATGGACCTTTCATTGTCACACAAATATTTCCACGTAGAGCAATTAAAATTCATGACCTCAGGAATGGCAATACATTTAAGGTAAACGGCCAACGTCTGAAGCCATATGTAGATGAAATTACATATAAAGAACGAATCGACACCATCTACCTGTTTGATCCACTTTATAATGAATAGTAAACTTGACGTCTGGCTGAAGACGTAAAACTTAGCGCTTGTTGGGAGGCAACCCAATGATTTTATTTTTTTATTTTATTTTATTGTAGCTGCAGAAATTTAGAACAAGAGTCTATTAATCAATGAAGCTATCTTCAACTTTCGAAGCAAAATTATCCTAGGTGCACTCTCTCCTTTTATTTTCTTTGCTTTCCTACTCCATTGAGGACAATGTAGATTAAGTTGGGAGGGAAGAAAATTAATCAAATCTTCGAGTATGGTCAGAAATAATTAGTTTTGTGTATCCAAATTTTATTTTGATTAAGAGTCATTTAGGCATCCTAATCAATGAATGATTAACGGTCAAGATAATTTTAGAGATACTGAGGAATAAATTATTAAGAAAACCCAATGAATGGTAGGGTTTAGACTAGACCAAATTTTAAGAGTGATTCTACAACCCTCTTCTTACTGATCTCAATAAAGAATCTACTTCATGAGAGATTGGATGGAAAGGTCGAGGTATGCAAAAATTCTCCTTAAAATTTACTTTAAAAAAAAAAAATATTGGTTTCCTACTGAGTAACCGGGCCCCTTCGCTTAAGTAAGTGTTGTGGTTTGTGTAAAAAGATAGGCAATATTAAAAAAAAAAATAGTGGATAATAAGGGGACTAAATTGCAAGAAGATAATAAACCTCTCTCACATTAAGTTAGAGGATTTAAAGAGTAAAGTGAGGAGTTGGTGAAAGAAAAGCTTTTGAAATTTCTTTAGTTAATACTCAGCCACTAATTGGATCAAATTGATAATCCAATGAAGTATCTCTTTAATGGTCTGACCAGGTATCATCTACCTTTTGGGATGCCTAATCTAACTTTTTATTCAAGATCGAGTCGATACATAATACTGATATATCTATTTTACTCGAGGACGAACAAAATTCAAGTTGGAGGGTGTGACAAATACTTAATTTAAGTTATTTAAAGCAAAAAATTATATTTAATTTATTTTATTTATTAAAAATTTGATGCTTCTTTTTATATTTTATAGGAAAGGTGATCGTCGATACAAAGAGTCTGATTCGCATATCAAAAAGACTCAAGTTTGAAGAAAATTGAACTTAAAATAAAATTAAAATAAAAGAAAGATGTAAACGATATTATAGAAAATGAAGATACTATGCAAAAAACCCAAAAAGGATATAGGCATCATTTTAAAGAAACAAAAGTTTCTTTTTGTAATTTTCTAATAAAAAAGGAGCATAAGTAGTTTCCTAACAGCTAACGGGTCCGTGAAAGAAGATTGCGGGTGCACGGCATTGTGGGCGCGCGACATGGCGGGTTCATGGGGAGTTTGTGCTGGCGGACACAGTGGCAAACAGACGGACGCTCATGATAGCAGATGGATCTGAAAATTAAAGGAAAAATATATAATACTTGGAAAATACTTCAAGAAAAAGAATTTATATTTTCTTTATCTGCTTGTGATCTTTCCATCTCATCCATCCATCTTTTAGTCCTTAGTATTTTCTTTAGTCCCACATCTAAAACCATGTAAAACTCCTCCCTCTTAACACCTATAAAAAGGCTCTTGTACTCCCATTTGAGGATCATCCCAGAAATTCTTCTAGAGCCTTGCATAAAGGAAGAGAAAGGGACTACTCCATGAGCAGCTAGGCTAGCAGTCTCAAGAGTGGAGAAGAAATTTTATAACGACACAGAGTGGGTTTATTGTTCTAAACTTTCTTGTATTTCTTTATATGCAATAAAGATTATGCTTTTTATTTAAATTGTCATGAGTTCTTTATTTGCTTTCTTTCATATGCTTTTATTTATGCTTTTCTGTTAGATTAATATTAGGAACAACTTTTACTTTCCGGAGATGTGCCGTGATCTACGGGTACGGGGCGTGCCAAGGAAAGAAGAGTTGTTTACCTAGTACTTTTCGGAGACGCACTGTGATCTACGGGTATGGGGTGGTCGAGAAAAGATAGGTATTTTTTTTAAGATTAATCATATTTATTTAATTAAAAAAAAAGAGATACAACTCTACTAGTGCAAAATTAATTCAAAACTCCCGAGCTCTTTATTTTCTAATTACATCAATTTTAAGATAATTTATTTTTTAAATCAAAACAATACTTCTTTCTTTTATTTTGCAATCTCAACTTAGCCCAAGGTTCCTGAGGATACGATCTCGACTCATCCTATCTACGTAGTGAGTAGAGTTATTTTTGATACTATCAACGACTACGCATCAGCCGACTTCATGACGGAGCTTGAGAAACTCTGAAAAT
This sequence comes from Elaeis guineensis, assembly GCF_000442705.2. Classification (NCBI taxonomy): domain Eukaryota; kingdom Viridiplantae; phylum Streptophyta; class Magnoliopsida; order Arecales; family Arecaceae; genus Elaeis; species Elaeis guineensis. The sequence goes on along the minus strand of NC_026002.2, from coordinate 61,086,137 downwards.
GTGCTAGCGATCGATCTTGGACTCAGGCTTCCAAGATCAGCTCCCTTGAAGTCGAGCTGGCGGCCGCACAGGAGAAGATCGACCAGTTGGAAGGGAGCTCGTCCTGGCTCACAACCCAAGCCGACCGTGATCGAGGCTGGTCGAAGAAGTTCTCCGACCTTCAAAAGTAGCTGCAGGATGCTGAGGCAAACTACAATGCCTACCGAGTCGGTTGGAGTGGACAAGTAGAGCACTACCGAAGGAAGCTTCAGACGGCGACCGACAAAGTTGCCCGCCTTCGGAGGCAGTTGTCTAAGAGAGTCCAGCGTGCCTCTGCATAAGGCTTCGACGAGCTCTGCTCCTTGAGGGGGACCATGGCAGAACTGTCTGTGGCCCTTGGGTGGGAGGAGGCCGAACTACAGTGGCTGAAGATTCAGCTGGTCCATGAGCAGCAGGCGGTCAAAGATGCCGAGGCAGAGTTCGAGGTCCTGAGGAAGAGGCTTCGAGAGTCGGAGGGCGAGAGCCGGTGGTTTCACCAGATATATCGGGATATGCTGCTGAGAAAGATGGAACTAGAGGAAGAAGTTAAAAACTTGAGGCCATCCTTAATAAGGACCGAACCGAGAGCTCGAAGTCGGAAGAAGCTGGGCTTCCTTAGAGCTCCTTTCTCTTCTTTTTTTTTTTGTTGCCTTTCATCCTTCCATGTATTCTTTTTCTTTTCTTGTCGTCTCTCTTTTTGGCCTTCAAGGCTTTGTAATATATACTTCACTAATAAAATAAAAAGAAAATTTTTCATTACCTTGTCCATTTTGGTATTGAGTTGTCATTTACCGAACTTCTTTTATCTTTTGTCTTGTTCGATGCCGTCGTTGTTTGAAAGTTTCCAGTCATCACCGTGTTGATTTGCCTTTTTCATTCATGACCGTAGGTCTTTTTGAGGCCATTTGAGTTTGGCACTTCCTCCCGATGCTCGAACTTGGGGACCCAAACTTCTTGTTACTTTGAGGAAGTCGATTTCTCCTCAGCCTGTGTCGAGTTCCCTTTTAATGACTGAGGGTTTTTTGATAAGAATATCCTCCCTCATTGAGATGAGGTCCCTTGTGTCTTTGATGTATTTTATTTTTCACTTATCGCTGGTGTAGTTCGTCACTTTTCTTTTTCATCATCCCTTTTTTTTTTGTGTATTCGAGTGAGGGTTTTCCCTCTGCTCTTAATGGAGTCATGAGAGCGTAGAGGGGCCATTGAGAAGGCCTTCCTCCTCATCCGATCTTGATCGACTGGATCTTTGTTCGCATCAGGATGAGGTTCTCCTCTTGTTCCTGACAGTCAACTTTAGCTCATGTAGGATGAGGTTCTCCTTCTATTCCTAACAGGGCTGTGGGGGCACATAAGGGCCGTTGCGAGGGCCGCTCCCCCCATCTAGTCTCTGAGTTATCGGGCCTTCGACTTTGCTCATGTTAGAACGAGGTTCTCTTCCTGTTCCTAACAAGACTGTGGGGGCACATAAGGGCCGTTGCAAGGGCCTCTCCTCCCATCCGGTCTCTAAGTAACTGGACCTTCGACTTTGCTCATGTTAGGATGAGGTTCTCCTCTTAATCCTAACAAGACTGTGGGGGCACATAAGGGCCATTGCGAGGGCCTCTCCCTCCATCCGGTCTTTAAGTAACTGGGCCTTCGATTTTGCTCATGTTAGGATGAGGTTCTCCTTCTGTTCCTAACAAGGCTGTGGGGGCACATAAAGGCCGTTGCGAGGGCCTCTCCCTCCATCTGGTCTTTAAGTAACCGGACTTTCGACTTTGCTCGTGTTAGGATGAGGTTCTCCTCCTGTTCCTAACATGCTTAATTTCGACTGAATGAGGGAGTTACTTCCTATCGTTATAAGCTCATGCTAAAAGGATGAATATGCAAATATAAAACTTTTATTGAAGGCAAAGTTATTGGTAATACATCCATAGATTTTTCGAATTCTATAGCCACGAAAGGTCTGCTCCCCGTCAGGGTCCTCTTAAGATGGAGTTGATAATCCCAATCGGAGGTCGATCCTCAGACTGCTCCTCCCTCTTTGGCGGCTCCGACTGTGGCAGAGCCCTAGGTCGATCTTCCCTACCTTCAGGTCGGCGTCGAATGAATTTGTCGAGCCGACCTCGTCTGATGAGCTCCTCGATCTTGTCTCAGAGCTGGATACACTCCTCCGTATCGTGACCGTGGTCACAATGATAGAGGCAGAACTTGTTAGGATTGCACTTTTCGGGGTGTGTGCGCATCCTTTCCGACCTTGGCAGCTGCTCCCTGACCTCCATCAGCACTTGAGTTTTCGATGTGTTGAGAGGGGCGTAGCTGTGGAATCTTCTTAGGGGAGAGCTCTGCCAAACTCTGTGGTCCGAGCTCCTCTGCCTACGAGCCCGGGGAGGAGTCTGGACATGCTTGTGTCCGGAGGGAGTTTGAGAATGCGGTCAAGCTTCACTCGGCCCTTTTTCAACTGCAGGCTTGCTGGAGTCCCTCGCCTGCCGCTGCTTCGTGGCCTCCTCATCCTTCATCTTGAAGGCTTCTTCTGCTCGGGCATATCCTTCGGCCTGAGCCAACAAATCAGCAAAATCCCAAGGATATTTCTTTTTCAGAGAAAATAGAAGATCATTCTTTTGAAGACTGCCCTTTAGGGCGGCCATCGCAACCGATTGGTCCAAGTTTCAGACCTCCAGTGCGGCGACATTAAAGTGATTGACGTAGGCTCGGATGGATTCTCCCTCCTTCTGCTTGATGTTGGTAAGGGACTCTGAACCTCTCCGAGGACACCGGTTGCTAACAAAATGAGCCACAAACTGGTGGCTCATCTGATCAAAGGAAAAGATAGTACCCGACTTCAGCATCGAGTACCAGTTACTTGCCGCTCCCTTCAAGGTAGATGGGAAAGCTCGGTACAAGATGGCATCTGACGCGTCATGGAGTAGCATCATTGTCCGGAAGGCCTCCAGGTGGTCAACCAGATCCGAGGTCCCGTCGTAGCTTTCGAATTGGGAGAGCTTGAAGTTTGGCTGGATCGGTTCTATTGGAACATGATCCTGGCTCCTCCCATGGACCTTGGGTGCAGTGGAACCAGCAACGAACAAATCTGGAGACTTCTGGACTCGATCGAAGGCCCTTGACGAAATCAGTCTGGTTGCTATCTTCTTCATCAGCCTTTCGTTCCAGATGAAGAACGCCTCTAAGATCACCTCTAAAAAATCCAAGATCTGGTACCCAACCAGATCAGGCCTGGATCGAGGTCTTCCAATTCATAGATCTGAATTAGGGCATTCTAGATAGGGAAGAAGGTAGATAGAACCAGACATTGCAGATCTGTCCTGCTGTAGCCTTTCCTGTAGATCTATTGATGGAGATCTCACCCGTGCCTCAAACGACCTCAGATTAACTCTAGATCTAAAAGAAACTTCTACCAACCTCATAGCAAGAGATTTCAAGTCCTGGACCTGATGTTTGGGTGGCTGTAAGAGAGGGAGAGGCAATATGGTTGGCAGCACAAAGCGGGAGGGGCTCAAAACCCTAGTGCCTCCCTTGCTTTTCCTGCCTTCTATGGACCTGGTGGCAAGAAACCCTAGGGTTTCTTGCTCTTGGGGCGTGGAGAATAGCTGAAGAGAGAGGGAGAAGTGAGAGAGAGACTTGGGAGAAAGATTTTTTGTATTCTTTGGCTTAATCAAACCTATACAGTGCATGTATATATAAACACAGGGTCAAGTGACCCAAACCCAAAACTCCCTTGACCAACTCTATGGGAGATTAGGTTAACCCAAGCCCATGTACACCCATGACTCAATCTAATCTCACCTATCCTGGGCCCAGACCTGGCCCATAAAGAGTTGGTCCCTTGACGCCCACATAACCTAGACCTCAAGAACCCGAAAGGCCCACAGCCTTTCAACCTAGGGCCCAACTAGTCCTAGAGCCTCCATGAAGCCCTCATGAATGATGGACCTTGGCCTTAGCCTTGGTCCCCTGGACCTTGGGCACACCACCTGGATCACAACAATCTCCACCTTGGTGTCCCAAGGCCTCAACCAGCTCCACTCTATCCATCAGCCGAATCAGCTCAACACATCTCTAAAAGCTGTCCCGTGGAAGTACCTTCATAAGTGCATCAGCTAGGTTCTCCTTGGTGTGTACCTTTACCAGCTCCACCTTGCCATCCTCCACAAGCTCCCTGATCTGATGATACTGAATGTCGATGTGCTTTGTCCTTGCATGATAGACTGAGTTCTGTGCTAATAGAAGTGCACTCTGGCTGTCATAGTGCACTCTAATGGCCTCCTGAGTAAGGCCCATCTCCGTCAACAAACCCTTCAGCCAAATTGCCTCCTTAGCTGCTTCTGTCAGCCCGATGTATTCCGCCTCTGTAGTGGATAGGGCCGTGATAGGCTGCAGACTCGATCTCTGATGTATTGTATTTTTTTAGTAATTATTATTATTATTTTTTAATGATTTTGCTGAAATTGATATAATAATTAACTAAATAAATGTAAGAACCTGATATGTTTTATGTCAATTGCAGGTAATTGAGCCAGGTCACACCTAATTGGGCTTAACCATATTTTAAAGGTCAAATTAAGTGAAATTGGTTGAGTCCGATTCAGCAGGATTTGTCATCCGGAGTTATCAGGTCTTGCATCAAAATCAGAGTCCACCTCAAAGCAGAATAACCAAATCAAGATATCAATGGACCCCACACCTTATCTTTTTTGGCATCATCAGTCAGAAAAGAAACTAGAGATGCAGAAAATAAATCAAGCAGTTAATCTCTCCCATCTAGTCAACCAATCTAAATTCTGGATATTTTGGTGTGAGGACCCCTAAAAGGCAAGCTACAGGACTCCAAATTGAGCAAGATTAGATCTTACAGAATTTTGAGAGAAGCAAGAAAGGAACATAATTTACAGAATTAAATTTGGATTCCAGATGAGGTGGCTACAGTAGGTTGAAGTTGGTAACAATGTCGGACACAACAAGAAACACCCGATACACCCAGATTCTTCTTAGTGTTTCTTGGCACAAAGATCTGATATGGCAACTAATTTTGGGTGGCAAAGAGCTATCTTGGAAAGAATTAAATAGAAGGAAATTAGAGTTCAAACTAATTCTGCATGAGGAGCAAACTGAGAAAGAATTGGAACCAATTCTTGGAAAACTTGATTTGGGCAGCCGAAACCTTACTTTGTTTTGCAGATTTTGTGGACCCAGAAAGGAAGAAATTTTTCTTCTCTAATTAACCATGCCTCCTTTCCTTCTTTTACTATGGAAATCATAATAAAATCAGAAAATTTGGGTAGCATAAGGAGTAGATGGCTGGTGGTTGCTTAAAGCCTATCCAAAGGAGGAGAGATTCTATACCAAATAAAAAGAATGATATATAGAATAAAATCATGGGAAAAATATCACCTTAACCCTAGCCCTAGCCCTATTTAAGGATCCTAAAACACCAGCAGGAGAGGGGGAGGAGAATCATCTTTGAAAGCTAGAAATCAAGCAAGGAGAGTTTGGAGTATCTGGAAGATTTGAAGAGAGGATTCATTCGGCTCTGCAATTCCTTCAGAGTTTTTAATTCTTTCTCTTATTTACTTTGAATTTATTTTCTAGAACTCATTGTTAGGATGATTTTGGAGTTTTATTCAAGTAAACCTGAGTTTGATTTTGATATGATGAAAAGCTAAATTTCTAGCTAGGGTACCTGATGTAGCTTGGATTTAATTTCAATTCCAGAATCATGTATTAATTTTCTTTGTTAATGCAATTGTTTGTTATTTGTACTTAATGCTTTTAAGTATTATTATCTTTGATACTTGATTGATTTCAATTTATAATTGGTACTGGGAAAGAAGATTATAAATTGGAGTTAATAACAAATATCATAGGAATAATAATTGGAGCAAGAGCAGAAGATTTGACCTGTGGGATTTTGGAAATAATCACTGTGCTTATTGAACTAATTGAAATCTATTTTACTATTGGAAGATAGATTATAGATTTTAATTAGTATATTTAATAAGACTCGAAAGAGATTATTAAATAATTTAGGATTATTTATCCTTGCATTAATAATTAAATTTGGATTATTAATTAGAATAACTGGAATTGATAATTGGTCCAAGTGAAATCAGATATACCCAAGTGCTTTATCAATCGAATTTTGATTCAGCTTTCATTGAGTTCTTTAGAGTTAATTTTATTTTCCATTATCATTCAGTTTCGATCGTTTAGATATTAGTAAAATTAGCATTCATTTTTGGTAATTAAACTCAGTCCTCGTGGAAACGATCTCTTATTTATCATTATATTACTTGAGCGATTTCGTGCACTTGCGAAATAGGCTATCAAGTTTTTGGCGTCGTTGCCGGAGACTGGTGCTTTAATATCAAGAATAGTTGATTTTACTAGTAATCTAGATATTTTATTTCTTAGATATTAGAAAAAAATCACTGACATTTCATAACGCTTAACTAATATCGTATAACCAAAAATATATAAAAAAAATCAAACTTGATTGGACATCTTATTTTTTTGCATTGCATCTCCATAATTAACTTTAAGGGCACTTAACCTATTAATCAGATAAGGTGGGGATTTGATCACCCTTCCTTAGCCCAAAAAATCACATCCTTCATCCTGCATAACCTAGACCTTAATCTAAAATCAATTAAACATTGGCCCTAGGATATTCGAGCTCAATAGGACAAGAAAGCCCTAAAGTTAGATCGAGTTCGAATTGATTAATTGCTCGGTGTCTAAGGCAAGTGGTTTAAGAAGGTGGTTTTCAATTGGTTCCGTTGTCTGACCTGGCCAACTCAGTTGGTGTCTAAGGAAAGCAACAAACAGGGGACCTCCCACATCTTACACTTACCTGGCAGAGATAGTTAGTCAGTTTTGGGCTTAGAGTGCTTGAAGGCGATCTTGGAACAGTTAGGAGCTGTCTAGATCTAGGTTAACCCTAGGATAGAAAGTCTATTTTGTGCTAACTTGTTTGCCATTAAAATTTAAACATAATTAAAACACTCTTCTCTTTCATCTCTAGATTTAGGACTCCTTAGGACTCATCTCTAGAACTCTTTTCTCTCTCTTTCCTCTTCTCTCTTCTTAAAAAAAAAAAAAAAAGGATAATAATCTTTCAAAATTACAACTTGGAAAAGAGAATCGGGTCGACTTGTGAGAATTGAATCAAACCCCATTTCAAGTCAAGAAATTGAACGCACTTGTAAACAAAATATTAAAGCAGTCAGAGAAGGGAAGAAATCTGAGGCAAAAGTAGATCCAAAAATGGCTGAAGATCAAGGAGAGAAGTAATCCTAGTAGGAAATAATGAGGTTGCTAGAGAGGCAAACCCCAGGGCACTGTGGGATTATGCCATGCCTACCGTGAATGGAGCTTCATCTAGCATCACAAGACCACCTGTGCAAGCAAACAACTTTGAGATCAAGCCTGCTTTGATTCAAATGATCCAGACAGCAGTTCAGTTTGGAGGATTGCCCAATGATGACCCTAATGCGCACATTGCAAACTTCTTGGAGATATGTGATACCCTTAAGCATAATGGAGTGTCAGATGATGCAATTCGGTTAAGATTGTTTCCGTTTTCACTTAGAGACAAGGCTAAAGCATGGTTACAGTCTCTTCCTGCTGGCTCGATCACCACTTGGAATGACTTAGCACAAAATTTTTTTGGTTCCACCTGCTAAGACTGCCAAGTTGAGGACTGATATCCAAACCTTCATGCAATTTGACATGGAGACCTTATATGAAGCCTGGAAAAGGTTCAAGGATCTGCTTAGGAGGTGTCCACACCACGGGCTGCCTAAATGGTTGGTTGTGCAAACCTTCTACAATGGGCTGAACAACCATACCAGAATTAATATTGATGCTGCTGCTGGAGGTTCATTAATGGGGAAGTCGCTTGATGAGGCCTATGATCTTTTGGAGGAAATGGCCAACAACAATTACCAATGGCCCAATGAGAGAAACATGGCGAGGAGACCTGCTGGGGTTCATGAGATAGACGCTATTACTGCACTCAATGCAAAGGTAGACACTCTTTTCAAAAAATTAGATCATTTGTCTATTAATGCTGTCAATACTTGTGTGCAGACCTGTGAGATGTGTACTGGGCAACATGCTACTCGAGATTGCCCGATTGACAGCTCATTCATGCCTCCAGTACAAGAACAAGTGCAATATGTGGCAAACCAAGGAAGGCAACAGAACAATCCATACTCAAACACCTACACGCCTGCCTGGAAGAACCATCCAAATTTTTCCTGGGGAAATCAACAGCAACAACAGAATTATCAGAATAGAGGACCACCTGATTTTCCACAGCAAGAAAAGAAGTCTAACCTGGAAGAATTGGTTGCAACTCTCACCAAGGCCACTACTGATTTCATGGGTGAAACTAAGGCAAACTTTCAAAACCAGCAAGCTGCCATTAAAAACTTGGAAATACAAATGGGACAGTTGGCCAACATGGTAGCTAACAGAACTCAAGGGTCATTGCCTAGCAATACTGAAACGAACCCGAAGGAGCATGTGAAGACAATTACCTTGAGGAATGGAAAACAACTAGGGGAACAACAAGGGAAAGAACCTGTTAAAGAACAAGTAAAGGAACAAACTCAAGAAGAGACTATGGTCAAAGAGAAGCTAAAAGAGAAAAAGGAAGAGCCAGTAAAGCCCTACAATCCACCGGTTCCTTTTCTTCAAAGGCTCAAGCAAAGTAAGGATGACAAGAACTTTCTGAAGTTTTTGGAGGTCTTCAAGAAACTACACATAAATATTCTATTTGCGGAGGCATTAGCTCAGATGCCTAGCTATGCCAAATTCTTGAAGGACATCCTTTCCAAAAAAAGAAGGCTAGAGGACCATGAGACAGTCATGCTCACCGAAGAGTGCAGTGCAATCATTCAGAACAAGTTGCCATCAAAATTAAAGGATCCAGAGAGTTTTACAATTCCATGCAATATTGGCAATATCGAATTCACTAAAGCATTGTGTGATTTAGGTGCTAGCATTAACTTAATGCCTTTATCTGTTGTTGGGTATAAAATACCCACAGCCGAAGTCCTCAGCGGAATCGACTACATGACAACTCCGCCCGGACTCCTACGGGAGCCGGACTCCGCCAACAACTACAACCGCGAGCAGACTTCATTCGGACTCCTACGGGAGCCGGACTCCGCCAACCACTACAACCGCAAGCGACCTCTGCCCAGACTCCTACGGGAGCCGGGCTCCATCCTCAACTCCAACCACTGGTAAGCCCCTGTCCGGACTCCTACGGGAGCCAGATCTCTCCTTTGACTTTAATTGCAGGGAGACTCCGCCTGGACTCCTACGGGAGCCGGGCTTCATCCTCGACTCCAACGGCTGCAAGACAGACTGCGTCCGGACTCCTACAGGAGCCGAACTCCTCCGACAACTTCAACTGCAAGTAGACTCCGCCCGGACTCCTACGGGAGCCGGGCTCCGTCCTCAACAACGACTGCTGGTAGACTCCGCCCGGACTCCTACGGGAGCCGGGCTCCGTCCTCAACAACGACTGCTGGTAGACTCCGCCCGGACTCCTACGGGAGCCGGGCTCCGTCCTCAACAACGACTGCTGGTAAGCTCCGCCCGGACTTCTACGGGAGCCGGACTCCTCCGACAACTTCAACTGCAAGTAGACTCCGCCCGGACTCCTACGGGAGCCGGGCTCCGTCCTCAACAACGACTGCTGGTAAGCTCCGCCCGGACTCCTACGGGAACCGGACTCTGCCGACGACTTCAACAGCAAGAAGACTCCGCCCGGACTCCTACGGGAGCCGGGCTCCGTCCTCAACGTCAACTGCTGGTAAGCTGTCCGGACTCCTATGGGAGCCGACCTTCGCCTTTAACTTAGATTGCAGGAAGACTCCGTCCGGACTCCCACGGGAGCCGGGCTCCACCCACTACCCCAACCACAAGGAGGACTCCGCCCGGACCCCTACGTGGGGTCAGACTCCGACCACGACCGAACTTCAGCCGACAGATCTGCACTCCCAGGCCGCAATCACGGCCACGATTCTGCTACACTTCCTACGGCAGATTCCGCACAGCTCCACCACTCCCTGACAGGCCGCAGTAACGATCGCAGCACTGCTCCACTCCCTACGACAGATCCCACGCGGCTCCATTACTACCTGACAGGCCACGATAAACGGCCGCGATCCTGCTCCACCTCCTGCAATGGATACCACGTGATTCTTCCATCCGCTGGCAAATCACGACAACAAACGCCGCCCCACTTCATGCGGCAGACTCCACGCGGCACGCCCCAGTGATAGCCACGGGTCCATTCCACTACTCTTCGCAACAAACTCCGCCTGACCCTGGGCAGCCCACTGCCAGACGGTTACAGATACCGCCATCAATCCGTTATCTTCTCCGCCTATAAAAAGGGGGAACCCAGATATGTTATTCTATAAGCTCATTTCTTATCTCAAAACTCTGCTAAATTCTCCATTCGAGCGCTCCATTCTTGTTGAGGCAGAGAACTGACTTGAGCGTCGGAGGGACTTGCCGGAGCAACCCCACCTCCGGTTTAGACTTCCCTTGCAGGTCCCGACGGCGACCGCGACTTCTCTGACTCCAGCTTCTCCGGCGCAAGCGGATTTTTGCACCAACAGGATTGGCGCTAGAGGAAGGGCTGAACCTTCGCAGTACCCTTGTTCTTAAAGGAGCGTTCAACAGAGCCGCCTCCGATCATCTCCTCCGACACCCACTCCTTATTTTCCCCCACTGGGTCCACACTCGATGCCTCCATGCAAGGCGTCCACGCGACGGTCCACGGCCTCCGCGGCCAGGTCTCAGGCTCCAGCCTCCCCTCCTATTTCTCAACCTCCTCCTCCTCCTCCTCCAGCGGCGGCGGTCGGTGCGGAGCAGTTTGACTTGCTGGCATAGCAGGTCAGAGGCCTCGTCGAAGCTGTGCAGGCAATGCAGCAGCAGCAGCCGCAGGTGTCAGCGCACCCGAAAAGGGCATCTCTGGAATGCCAGAACCCGGCGGCGGGGTGGGCCACCTGGGCCAGCCGCCCCGTCCTTCCTGGGAAAACAAACCCGAGGGTAGAGAGCCCTCAATCGGACCACGACTCCACCCCTGGAAGATCCCTGCCCCCGTTCTGCCAGAGGACCCTCGAGACTCGAAGTCGAGAGGATCTCTTGGACCGGAGGCTCCAGGAGATGAACCGACGGATTGAAGAACTCTGCCATGCGCCCCCTGCTTATGGTGAGGACATTCGTACTGACCCTCCCTTCTCCCAAACGATCATGCAGGAACCGATCCCGCCAAACTTCAAGCTTCCCCAGTTCGAAAGCTACGACAGGACTTCAGACCCGGTTGATCATCTGGAGGCCTTTCGGACGATGATGCTGCTTCACGGTGCTCCTGACGCCATCTTATGCCGGGCTTTCTCGTCTACTTTGAAGGAAGCAGCGAGGAACTGGTATTCGGCTTTGAAATCGGGTACCATCTTCTCCTTTGATCAAATGAGCCACCAATTTGTGGCCCATTTTGTCAGCAGCCGGCGCCCCCGGAAGGGTTTGGAGTCCCTCATCAACATCAAGCAGAGGGAAGTGGAGTCCATACGGGCCTACATCAACCGCTTCAACATCACGACGCTGGAGGTCTGGAACTTGGACCAATCAGTTGCCATGGCCGCCCTGAAAGGCGGCCTTCAGAAGAATGATCTTTTGTTCTCCCTGGAGAAGAAGTATCCCAGGGATTTTGCAGATTTGCTGGCCCAGGCTGAGGGATACGCCCGAGCGGAAGAAGCCTTCAAAATGAAGGATGAAGAGACAGCAAGGGAGCGGCAAGCGGAAGATTCGAGTAAGCCCGCAGTGGAAAAAAGGCCAAAGGAAGTCCGGCCGCATTCTCGATCCCCTCCTGGGCATAAGCGCGCCCATACTCCACCCCGGGCACGCAGGCAGAGAAGCCAGGACTGTGGGGTTCGGCGGGGTTCCCCACCAGGGAGATTCTGCAACTACGCCCCCCTCAACGCCTCGAAGGCCCAGGTATTAATGGAGGTCAGGGAGCAGCTCCCTAGGCCGGAGAGGATGCGCACACACCCCAGGAAGTGCAACCCCAACAAGTTCTGCCTCTACCACCGTGACCACGGCCACGACACAGAGGAATGCATCCAGCTCCAGGACGAGATCGAGGAGCTCATTCGGCGAGGTCGACTTGACAGATTCATCCGTCGTAGGCCTGAGGGTGGGGGAGACCGGCCAAGAGCCCTTCCACAGCCTGAATCGCCGAGAAGGGAGGAGCAACCCGGAGGCCGGCCTCCCATCGGGACCATCGACTCCATCACCGGAGGGCCTCAAGGAGGGGTGGGCCACCCGCGACCAAGGAGCTCGAAAAATCTGTAAATGTATCACTTACGATTTCACCTTGAATCTAATTTTCTTTCTACTTAACGTACTGGCATAGATTTATTATGACTGGATACGACCCCGCCGAACGCTTAAAACACAGCCATGTCAGGAACAGGAGGAGAACCTCATCCTGACATGAACAAAGTCGAAGGCCTGGTTCTTTTAGACCGGATGGGAGGAGAGGCCTTACAACGCCCTAATGTACCCCCACAGCCATGTCAGGAACAGGAGGAGAACCTCGTCCTGACATGAGCAAAGTCAAAGGCCCGATTCTTTTAGACCGGATGGGGGGAGAGGCCTTACAACGCCCTAATGTGCCCCCACAGCCATGTCAGGAACAGGAGGAGAACCTCGTCCTGACATGAGCAAAGTCAAAGGCCCGGTTCTTTTAGACCGGATGGGGGGAGAGGCCTTACAACGTCCTAATGTGCCCCCACAGCCATGTCAGGAACAGGAGGAGAACCTCGTCCTGACATGAGCAAAGTCGAAGGCCCGATTCTTTTAGACCGGATGGGGGGAGAGGCCTTACAACACCCTAATGTGCCCCCACAGTCATGTCAGGAACAGAAGGAGAACCTCGTCCTGACATGAGCAAAGTCAAAGGCCCGGTTCTTTTAGACCGGATGGGGGGAGAGGCCTTACAGCGCCCTAACGCACCCCCACAGCCAAGCCAAAAATGGGAGGAGAACCTCACACCGGCTCGAACAAAAAGGAAGACTTCACCCAGACTCCTACGGGAGACGGGTTCCGCCCACAAGGAAGACTTCACCCGGACTCCTACGGGAGCCGGGTTCCGCCCACAAGGAAGACTTCACCCGGACTCCTACGGGAGCCGAGTTCCATCCACAAGGAAGACTTCACCCGGACTCCTACGGGAGCCGGGTTCCATCCACAAGGAAGACTTCACCCAGACTCCTACGGGAGCCGGGTTCCGCCCACAAGGAAGACTTCACCCGGACTCCTACGGGAGCCGGGTTTCGCCCACAAGGAAGACTTCACCCGGACTCCTACAGGAGTCGGGTTCCGTCCACAAGGAAGACTTCACCCGGACTCCTACGGGAGCCGGGTTCCGTCCACAAGGAAGACTTCATCCGGACTCCTACGGGAGCCGGGTTCTGCCCACAAGGAAGACTTCACCCAGACTCCTATGAGAGCCGGGTTCCGCCCACAAGGAAGACTTCATCCGGACTCCTACGGGAGCCGGGTTCTGCCCACAAGGAAGACTTCACCCGGACTCCTACGGGAGCCGAGTTCCGTCCATAAGAAAGACTTCACCCGAACTCCTACGGGAGCCGAGTTCCGTCCACAAGGAAGACTTCACCCGGACTCCTACGAGAGTCGGGTTCCGGCCACGACGCCAGGGAAGACTTCACCCGGACCCCTACGGGAGCCGGGTTCCATCCACGACGCCAAGGAAGACTTTCGGCACCGATTAGGAAGACAACGATATCCCCGAAATAATGTGGGGCCCAGACGGCCAAGCTCGGGCTTGCAGCCATGCACGATGAGAAAGGCGAGCTAACGCATCGACGACCGGGCACCCCCTGACGACGTCTACATCAGACAAGTCAAACGACAAGAAAGGTTCGGCAGACGGCAATATTAGTGCAACGCACAGACGAGGTAACACAAAATGCTCTTTTTATTCCATTTTCGATATACACACTACAAAGCCAGGAAGGCCAAGGAAAGAAGGGCAAAACGACAAAAAAGAAGTAACTACATGACAAGACAGAAAGACAAAAAGAGCTCTAAGAAGGCCCTGCTCCCTTCGACCTAGAGTTATCTATTCCGTTCCTCAACCAGGACTGCCTCAGATTCTCAATCTCCTCTTCTAGCTCTTCCCTCTTTTGCAGCGCATCTTGGAGCACCCGATGAAGTTGCTGGCTCTCAGCCTCTGCCTCTCGACGCCTCTTCCTCAAAACTTTGGACTCCACCTCCGCGTCCGCGACGGCCCGCCGCTCGAGTGCCAGTTGGATCTTCACTTGCTGCAGCTCAGCTATCTTTTCCCTAAGAGAGACAGAAATCCCCTCCACGGTGCCTCTTAGGGCTTGGAGCTCTTCAGAATCTTGGGCGGAAGTAAGCTGTGCCCTGCTAGCCAGCTGTCTCTGGAGAAGGATGACTTCGTCAGCTGCCGTCCTGAATCTCCCTTTGTATTCTTCCACTTGCCTGCGCCAACTAGCCCGTTGCACGTCGTGGCTCACCTCGGCATCCTGAAGCTTCTGCTGAAGGTCGGAAACCTTCTGCGACCATCTCTGGTCATCGTCGACCCGGGCCAAGAGTCGGGATGAATTTCCCTCCAGCTGGCCGATCTTCCCCTTCGCAGCTGACAATTCCACTTTGAGGGCGCTGATCCTGGCGGCCTGGGCTCAAATCTGATCGCTAGAGCTCTTCTTGCATTCCTCGAGCTCCTTTGCGAAGTTCGCCTTCCTCCGGCTATACTCCATGATCCCCTTCACATGGAGACTCCAAAAGTGGGCGGCCTCAGCGGCGGCTTCAGAGTGACCTTCTCTTGATTTGCGGAGCTAGGCTTCCGTCTTCTTTAACTTCTTCGTCAGGTGAAGGGCCTCCTTTTTCAACCGCTAGATCGTCGATTTCAGCGGGACCCCCAAGGGCAGGGGGAGTGCTTCTGCAGGACACTGCCATCGGAAGGTAAAGGCGTCAAGGAACGATTCATTGCAGGAAGAAAAATAGAAAGAAGGAGGGAGGAGGAAAGAGAAGCCGTCCGCAATGAGAAATTCAACTTTATTGATTGAATGATTTTTAAAGACAAATGGAAAGGAAAAATTGCGATGAAATAAAGGTACAAGATCGGAGGTCTCAGACCTCAGGGGTGGGGGGTGGATAACTCGGCACGGGGGCTGCGACGGCAGTGGCGGCTGACGAGGGGTCGGCCTCGTCCTCAGACTCCTCGCCTAGGAAGCTGAGGTCAAGCTCTGGGAATTTTCTGGCCACCTTCTCTTGGCAGAGCTCGAACCCCTTAATGAATGCTTCTTGGCCGAACTGGATATTCAGGTCCCTCATCTCCGCGGAGGCTTTGAATTCCTCCACCATAAGGCCCCTAGCCTCCGAGACCAGGACCGGAGTTTGCTCGACCAAGTGGGCGACCTCGGCCTCCACCTTCCTCGCCGATTCCTCCAAGATCTGCCTCTCCTCCTCCCGGGCTTTCTTCTCCCTTTCCAGGGCCTCCTGGAGGGCGGCTACTTCGGCCGTCTTTGCTTGGAGGCGAGCAACCTCCGCCCGACAGTGTTCCTCCACCTGGAGGATGTCCCTCCTCGTGCGGCTCATCGCCTCGTATAGGCGAAGAGCTGGTGCCCAATCTGCAAAGACAGCTAGGGAATCAGTACAAAGGCCGAATAGCCACGTAAATGAAGAGTCGCTCACCTCAAGGAAGGACCCCAAAGAATCCCAAGCCCGCTGCTCAGGATCGACGCGGTCGATCCTCTCCACGACGTCAGGCAGAATGCAGCCGTCGATCAGTCGCCTGATCAGGTCCCTATCATTGAAGGAATTCTCCGACCCCTCCTCGGAGCAAAGGGACTCGTCCGCAGTATTTCGGCGGCTACTCGCCCTACGGGCCACCAATTTCCTCCTTTTCCCTGCGGCGAGCGCCTCCGTGGGGCGGACCCCCGGGGTGGGGGCCCCAATCGGCAGACTCCTCGAGGAGGCCCGGGGAGCTGTTGGCTCGGCATCCGAGGGAATGTCGATGGTCGGAGCCGCCTGGATGGGTGCCGCTAAGCTCGTCTCCTCCACCCTGGCCCTCTTCACCGATCCGGAGGTCGCAGCACCCTTTCTCTTGTGGACCCTCATGCCCCTGGCGAGCCTCCGCACTGCTTCGGCGTCCATTCCTAAAAAAAAAAAAAAAAAAAAAGAAGAGAAGAAAAGAAGAGAGAGAAAAGGAAAGAAGAAAAAGAAGCAAGCCAATCAATCAAAAAAAAAAAAAGAAGAAAAGAAGAGAGAAAGAAAGAAACAGAAGGAAAAAAGAGAGAGAGGGAAGAAGAGGTAAAAAGAAGAAGAGAAGGGAAGCATGAAAAGAGAAGATAAGGTAAAAGATGAATACTCGCTGGATCCTGGGGACTCAGGCCGATGTTGAAAAGAAACTGCTCCCTCAGAAGATTGGGAAGGGAAGGAGCGGAATAGGCTAGAAGCTTCTGGGCGGCCTGGAGGTCGTCCTCCCCCAGGCTGGGAGCCCGACGGACAGAATCCCTCAGAGAGCCCCAAGGGGGCAGACCCAGTCTCAGGGTCGGGCAGTGGACGAAGAGGAATTTCCCCTTCCAATTGTGGATCGAAGAAGGGGCGCCTTTCAGCAACCCCTTCTTGCCGAACTGGGGGGAGAAGTACCACCAGTCCTTCACCAAAGGATGGCGTTTGAAGGTATAGAAGTGCCTAAACAAGGAGAGAGATGGTTGGACCTCGACTACGTGGCAGAGGGAGAGAAATCCAATCAAGAACCTAAAAGAATTCGGGGCCACAGAAGCCAAGGAGATATCTAGGAAGCGGAAGAGGGCAACGACAAAGAAAGGAAGTGGAAGCCAGAGTCCGGCACGGAATGCTTCCTGGTACAAACAGAAGCGATCGGGTGGGGGAGTGCTAGCCCGGTCAGAAGGGCCCGGCAGTTCCAAGTTGTACTCCGGAGGAACTCCATACTGAACCCTTATCAGAAGGAGTTCCTCCGAGGTCAAGGAACACGGAATGGCACCCGATGCGAAAACCAGGTGGGGCCCAGCCCCAGATGCAGGTTCGTCTACAGAGATGGGGACCTGGGGGTTTGAGGCAGAAGAGCTCTCAGAACTGCCAGGAGCAGAAGAGCCAGAGGACATTTCGAGTGGTTTCGAAGGGAGGCTCTAAAGGACCCTATGAAGACGGACAGAAGGGGGAACGAGAGATCACAGACTAACTCGGAGGAATGCAAGAAAAACAATGACAGAAAAGAGGTCCCTAGGTGATGAGAAGAAGGTTGGCGGTGCTGGAACTAACCTATTTCACTCTGAGGAACCTGAGGGATGAAAGCAGGAGACGCCTACGGCTCGAGAAGACGCTCACTGAAACAGGGCTCTCGAAGAGAAGGCAGACGCTGGTGAGAACTCAGGAACGGAGTGGGACACCTAAAGGTGGGAGGACGGGTTTAAATAGGCCCTGGGATCCGGCACCATAATGATCGCGAATCCCTCCAGGCCGGTCTGCATCCGACAGGTGTCCCACTCCCCCTGGCAGGCGGCTAAAAGCGGCTGGCGGTTGGCAGGATTATAATTGTGCCGTACCTAGGCCAGTGTGCCTGTGGGAATTTCGAAGCATCCCCTCGTACCACTCCAATTCGAAAAGACTCTGGCACGCGCACATTTAATGCCGAAATATCTGGGGGCGGCAGTGCGCAGGATTCGAAGGGACGGCTTCGGCTGTGCCCATCTCTCTCTCTGTACTTCCTTCGTTTGAAATTCAAACTCGGAAGTAGGGGGACTGGTGTTGGGTATAAAATACCCACAGCCGAAGTCCTCAGCGGAATCGACTACATGACAACTCCGCCCGGACTCCTACGGGAGCCGGACTCCGCCAACAACTACAACCGCGAGTAGACTTTGTCCGGACTCCAACGGGAGCCGGACTCCGCCAACCACTACAACTGCAAGCGACCTCTGCCCGGACTCCTACGGGAGCCGGGCTCCGTCCTCAACTCCAACCACTGGTAAGCCCCTGTCCGGACTCCTACGGGAGCCGGATCTCTCCTTTGACTTTAATTGCAGGGAGACTCCGCCCGGACTCCTACGGGAGCTGGGCTTCATCCTCGACTCCAACAGCTGCAAGACAGACTGCGTCCGGACTCCTACGGGAGCCAGACTCCTCCGACAACTTCAACTGCAAGTAGACTCTGCCTGGACTCCTACGGGAGCTGGGCTCCGTCCTCAACAACGACTGCTGGTAGACTCGGCCCGGACTCCTACGGGAGCCGGGCTCCGTCCTCAACAACGACTGCTGGTAAGCTCCGCCCGGACTCCTACGGGAGCCGAACTCCTCCGACAACTTCAACTGCAAGTAGACTCCGCCCGGACTCCTACAGGAGCCGGGCTCCATCCTCAACAACGACTGCTGGTAAGCTCCGCCCGGACTCCTACGGGAACCGGACTCCGCCGACGACTTCAACAGCAAGAAGACTCCGTCCGGACTCCTACGGGAGCCGGGCTCCATCCTCAACGTCAACTGCTGGTAAGCTGTCCGGACTCCTACGGGAGCCGACCTTCGCCTTTAACTTTGGTTGCAGGAAGACTCCGTCCGGACTCCCACGGGAGTCGGGCTCCACCCACTACCCCAACCGCAAGGAGGACTCCGCCCGAACCCCTACGTGGGGTCAGACTCCGACCACGGTCGAACTTCAGCTGGCAGATCTGCACTCCCAAGCCGCAATCACGGCCACGATTATGCTACACTTCCTGCGGCGGATTCCGCGCAGCTCCACCACTCCCTGACAGGCCGCAGTAACGATTGCAGCACTGCTCCACTCCCTACGACGGATCCCACGCGGCTCCATTACTACCTGACAGGCCACAATAAACGGCCGCGATCCTGCTCCACCTCCTGCAACGGATACCGCGTGATTCTCCCATCCGCTGGCAAATCACGATAACAAACGTCGCCCCACTTCACGCGGCAAACTCCACGCGGCACGCCCCAGTGATAGCCACGGGTCCATTCCACTACTCTTCGCAGCAAACTCCGCCTGACCCTGGGCAGCCCACTGCCAGACGGTTACAGATACCGCCATCAATCCGTTATCTTCTCCGCCTATAAAAAGGGGGAACCCAGATACGTTATTCTATAAGCTCATTTCTTATCTCAAAACTCTGCTAAATTCTCCGTTCGAGCGCTCCATTCTTGTTGAGGCAGAGAACTGACTTGAGCATCGGAGGGTCTTGCCGGAGCAACCCCACCTCCGGTTTAGACTTCCCTTGTAGGTCCCGACGGCGACCGCGACTTCCCCAACTCCAGCTTCTCCGGCGCAAGCGAATTTTTGCACCAACATCTATTTTCAGGAAGCTTGGACTAGGGGATGTGAAACCGACCAGTGTCTCATTACAACTAGCTGATCGATCGGTGACATATCCTAAAGGCATAGTGGAGGATGTATTAGTCAAGGTGGACAAATTTATCTTCCCAGTGGATTTCATTGTCTTGGATATGGAGGAAGATAGAGAGGTTCCTTTGATATTGGGGCGTTCATTCCTTGCAACTGGCAAGGCACTTATAGATGTCCATGAGGGTAAGCTTACTTTAAGAGTGGGACAAGAAGAGGTAATTTTTAACGTGCTTAATTCTTCTAAATATCCTCTTGAGAATGATGAATGTTTTAGATTAGATGTGATTAATAAATAAGTTAGTGAAATAATTGACAATTTTGAATATGACTTGATTGATGGTGTTAAAAATAAACAGCATGTTGATGTATTAAATGATGTTGAGAAAATACAAGATTCAGTAGAGGCTAAGCCAAACCCCAAGCTTGAGCTTAAGCAGCTCCCTTCTCACTTAAGATATGCATTCTTGGGAGACTCATCTATTTTCCTATCATTATATCTGCTCATTTATCTGCTGAACAAGAGAAAAAATTGTTGCATGTATTGAAAAAGCATAAGAAAGCACTAGGCTGGTCTATTGATGATATTAAGGGAATTAGTCCCAGTATATGCATGCATAAAATTTTAATGGAAGAAAACTACAAACCTTCAATTGAGCATCAACGTAGGTTAAATCCTAATATGAAGGAAGTAGTTAGAGCTGAAGTAATGAAATTACTTGATGCAGGAATTATCTACCCTATTTCTGATAGTAGTTGGGTGAGTCCTGTTCAAGTAGTTCCTAAGAAAGGGGGATGACTGTTATTACAAATAATAAAAATGAGCTGATACCCACTAGAACAGTCACTGGTTGGCGTGTGTGTATTGATTATAGAAAGTTAAACAAAGCCACACGAAAGGACCATTTTCCTTTGCCTTTTATTGACCAATTGCTTGAGAGATTGTCCGGATATCCCTTCTACTATTTTTTAGATGGTTATTCAGGATATTTTCAAATTCTTATTGTACCTGAGGATCAAGAAAAAACTACATTTACTTGTCCATATGGAACATTTGCATATAGGAGAATGCCATTTGGGTTATGTAATGCACCTGCAACTTTTCAAAGATGTATGATGTCTATATTCTCTGATATGGTTGAAAAATTCATTGAAATCTTTATGGATGATTTTTCAATTTTTGATCCTTCTTTTGATATGTGTTTGACTAACCTCTCCCAAGTTCTACAGCATTGTGAAGAAACTAATCTTGTGTTGAACTGGGAGAAATGTCATTTTATGATGCAGGAAGGAGTAGTTTTAGGCCATAAGATTTCATCTAGAGGGATAGAAGTAGACAAAGCAAAGGTGGAGGTCATTGAGAAATTACCACCACCAACATCTGTTAAAGGAGTGAGGAGTTTCTTAGGGCATGCTGGCTTCTATAGAAGATTTATAAAAGACTTCTCTAAAATTACCAAACCTCTTTGTAATTTATTGATCAAGGATGCACCTTTTAAAATTACTGATGAGTGTTTGATTGCTTTTAACAGGTTAAAGAGAGAATTAATCTCAGCTCCTATCATCACTGTACCTGACTGGAATCTACCATTTGAACTCATGTGTGATGCAAGCGACTATGCTATAGGAGCAGTCTTGGGACAAAGAAAGGAGAATAGACTTCATGTGGTGTACTATGCAAGTCGAACACTGAATAATGCACAGTTGAACTATGCCACCACAGAGAAAGAGTTGCTCGCCATTGTTTTTACTTTTGATAAATTTAGGCCATATCTTATAGGAGCAAAAATAATAGTTTATACTGATCACTCAGCAATTAAATATTTACTTGAAAAGAAGGATGCGAAACTGAGACTAATTCGTTGGGTGCTCTTATTGCAGGAATTTGACTTGGAGATTAGGGACAAGAAAGGAGCAAAAAATCTTGTAGTAGATCATTTGTCTCGGTTAGAGTTAAGTAAAGAAATTGAGAACACTGAGGTACCCATTAATGAGTCATTCCCTGATGAGCAATTATTTGCATTACTCACATCTAGTACACCCTGGTATGCTGATATTGTTAATTTTAAGGCATGTGATATTATTCCTCTGAAATTTAATTACCAGCAAAAAAAGAAATTTTTACATGATGCAAAATATTATTTTTGGGAGGATCCATATTTATATAAGTATTGTCCAGATCAGCTTATTAGGAAATGTGTGCCTGATGATGAAATTAAAAATATTTTAAAACACTACCATTTATTAGAGTGTGGAGGCCATTTTGGACCCAACAAAACAGCTGCTAAAGTATTACAGTGTGGTTTTTATTGGCCTAACCTGTTTAAAGATGCTATTACTTTTGTTTCTTTTTGTGATCGATGTCAAAAAACTGGAAATATTTCTTTTAGACAGGAAATGCCACTAACCAATATCCTTGAAGTAGAACTGTTCGATGTGTGGGGATTAGATTTTATGGGGCCTTTTCCACCTTCTCATTCAAATCAATACATCCTGGTGGCGGTCGATTATGTATCCAAATGGATTGAGGCAGTAGCACTTCCCTCTAATGATGCCAAGAGTGTGCTCAAGTTCTTAAAGAAATACATATTCACATACTTGGGTATTCCAAGAGCTATCATCACGGATGGAGGTAAGCATTTTTATAATCGTTATTTGGATTCTCTATTGACAAAATATGATGTTACTCATCGTGTAAGAACACCATATCATCCTCAAACAAGTGGACAAGTAGAGATCTCCAACTGAGAAATTAAAAGAATATTGGAGACTACTGTCAACTCATCAAGAAAGGACTGGTCCCTAAAATTAGATGATGCGTTATGGTCATATAGAACAGCATTCAAAACGCCAATTGGGATGTCCCCGTATCGTCTAGTTTATGGAAAAGCATGCCATTTACCTGTGGAGCTAGAGCATCGAGCTTATTGGGCAACTAGGTTGCTAAATTTTAATATGGAAGCTGTTGGGGAGAAAAGGTTATTACAGCTTAATGAACTTGATGAGTTCCGCCTCCATGCATATGAAAATACAAGAATTTACAAGGAGAGAACGAAAAGATGGCATGACAAACATATTGTGAGGCATGAATTTCAAGCAGGACAAAAGGTGTTGCTGTATAACTCTCGCCTAAAGCTATTTCCAGGCAAGCTCCGGTCTAGGTGGTCAGGTCCATTTGAGATTATACAAGTTTTTTCATATGGAGCTGTTGAGCTGAAGAGTGGTGATAGGACCTTCAAAGTCAATGGGCAAAGGTTGAAGGAATACATAGATGGAGGATTAGAGCAACCAAAAACCTCCATAGCACTGACATAATGCATTGGGATAGTCAAGCTAACGACTATAAACTAACGCTTCTTGGGAGGCAACCTAAGCAAAAAAATTTTTATTTTTTTGAGTCAATTTTAATCCTCACTATATTTTCAAGGTTTGAATGGACGTTGTTCACTTTTTGTAGGCACATTGAAGAAGACAAGAGAGATGAAATGACTGAGGACGAGTTGCAAACTCACACAAGCACATAGGCACGCTACAAAGGGGAGTACCCCTAACCTTTATGAATGCCTTGCTATAATATGTATTGTGATGATGATCTTGTCATTGAGCACAATGTCCAATTCAAATTTGGGGGTGCATTTGCATGAGCATTTCGTGTTAATAATATAGGATTGCCATTATGTTTGCATCTTTATCTTTATTTTTTAATAAAATTTAATTAAAAAAAAATTAGAATATTGATTTATTGATCACTTGTAAGGATATAGAGGGGGATAATTTTACTTTTGTGTTATTATTTGGCTATCTTAGCTTTAAATTTGGAAGTCAAATTCAGGGATTGACTATTTTAAACTTGTAAATACTTAAATAAAATCTCGTATAGGAGATAGTTACTTTGCTTCGCCAATCTTATTTGTGAGCTTTGTTGCAATAAAATGTAGATAATTTACTTGGGAGAAATGATATAGGCATTCCTTTGGCATATCCTTTTTGACCCCTTGTATTTTCTTTTCATCCTATCTCATATCTACTGTTCATATTTTTTGAGAATAAATTGATTATAATGGTTAGAGCATACTGAATTTTTAGTTTTCCTTCCCTTCAAAAAAAAAAGAAAAAAAAAGCACAATCTACTCCGCTGTTTCAAGTTGCCAAGTAACTAGGAGCATTCATGAGCCCCATGTTTGCTTTTACGTCAAACAGTGACTTGAATTATGAGTATGCAAAGCACTTTGAGTATATGACTTGCTGAGTAATCGGGTGCCTTCATCACCAATGTCGGTATTCGTGTAAAAAGGCAAATGATGACTTAAGGAAGAGTGCCAAAGTGTATAGGCTATTCTAAAAGTATAAAATAAAACAAATAAAGGAAGGGATGTAAAGTATAAGTAATTGAGTATGCTCTGATTTATTGTGGTTGATTTGTTTTCACTTATGTGACCATAACCATCATTCTTGTTGCTTGCTTTCCATTTTTTTTTATCCGAAAAAGTCCTATTGATCTCTTGAGTACGTTGTTTGCACTAGTGGAGATGGGCTGATAGGATTTTGCATTCAGAATTGGATGTTTGAACTGAATTATTTTATTAAAACCTAAAGGAAGCAGGGTAGCTATTGATTGTGCGTAATTTTGTTTGAGTATGAATGAGTTTGGAATAGTTAGCTTGTGGGTTTGCCTTTCGGTTTTGAGTTGGGGTGGTTAAGCCATGGCATTTGGGTATTACTCCTTTGTGTCTAGATGGATTTTGAGTATATTAATGTTAAATAAAGTTTTTAGCATTAATTTTTTGAGATTCTCCATTTTTGATTTGGACTTTTCTTTTGCTTGGGGACAACCAAAAACTTAGGTTTGGGGGTATTTGATATATTGCATTTTTTTAGTAATTATTATTATTAGTTTTTAATGATTTTGATGAAATTGGTATAATAATTAACTAAATAAATGTAAGAACCTGATATGTTTTATGTCAATTGCAGGTAATTGAGCCAGGTCACACCTAATTGGGCTTAACCATATTTTAAAGGTCAAATTAAGTGAAATTGGTTGAGTCCGATTCAGCAGGGTTTGTCATCCGGAGTTATCAGGTCTTGCATCAAAATCAGAGTCCACCTCAAAGTAGAATAACCAAATCAAGATATCAATGGACCCCACACCTTATCCTTTTTGGCATCATCAGCCAGAAAAGAAACTAGAGATGTAGAAAATAAATCAAGCAGTTAATCTCTCCCATCTAGTCGACCAATCTAAATTCTGGATATTTTGGTGTGAGGACCCCTAAAAGGCAAGCTACAGGACTCCAAATTGAGCAAGATTAGATCCTACAGAATTTTGAGAGAAGCAAAAAAGGAACATAATTTACAGAATTAAATTTGGATTCCAGATGAGGTGGCTACAGTAGGTTGAAGTTGGTAACAATGTCGGACACAACAAGAAACACCCGATACACCCAGATTCTTCTTAGTGTTTTTTGGCACAAAGATCTGATATGGCAACCAATTTTGGGTGGCAAAGAGCTATCTTGGAAATAATTAAATGAAAGAAAATTAGAGTCCAAACTAATTCTGCATGAGGAGCAAACTGAGAAAGAATTGGAACCAATTCTTGGAAAATTTGATTTGGGCAGCCGAAACCTTACTTTGTTTTGCAGATTTTGTGGACCCAGAAAGGAAGAAATTTTTCTCCTCTAATTAACCATGCCTCCTTTCCTTCTTTTACTATGGAAATCATAATAAAATCAAAAAATTTGGGCAGCATAAGGAGTAGATGGCTGGTGGTTGCTTAAAGCCTATCCAAAGGAGGAGAGATTCTATACCAAATAAAAAGAATGATATATAGAATAAAATCATGGGAAAAATATCACCTTAACCCTAGCCCTAGCCCTATTTAAGGATCCTAAAACACCAGCAGGAGAGGGGGAGGAGAATCATCTTTGAAAGCTAGAAATCAAGCAAGGAGAGTTTGGAGTATCTGGAAGATTTGAAGAGAGGATTCATTGGGCTCTGCAATTCCTTCAGAGTTTTTAATTCTTTCTCTTGTTTACTTTGAATTTATTTTTTAAAACTCAATGTTAGGATGATTTTGGAGTTTTATTCAAGTAAACCTGAGTTTGATTTTGATATGATGAAAAGCTAAATTTCTAGCTAGGGTACCTGATGTAGCTTGGATTTAATTTCAATTCCAGAATCTTGTATTAATTTTCTTTGTTAATGTAATTGTTTATTATTTGCACTTAATGCTTTTAAGTATTATTATCTTTGGTACTTGATTGATTTCGATTTATAATTGGTACTAGGAAAGAAGATTATAAATTGAAGTTAATAACAAACATCATAGGAATAATAATTGGAGTGGGAGCAGAAGATTTGACCTGTGGGATTTTGGAAATAATCACTGTACTTATTGAACTAATTGAAATCTATTTTACTATTGGAAGATAGATTATAGATTTTAATTAGTATATTTAATAAGACTCGGGAGAGATTATTAAATAATTTAGGATTATTTATCCTTATATTAATAATTAAATTTGGATTATTAATCGAAATAGCTGGAATTGATAATTGGTCCAAGTGAAATCAGATATACCCAAGTGCTTTATCAATCGAATTTTGATTCAGCTTTCATTGAGTTCTTTAGAGTTAATTTTATTTTCCATTATCATTCAGTTTCGATCGTTTAGATATTACTAAAATTAGCATTCATTTTTGGTAATTAAACTCAGTCCTCGTGGAAATGATCTCTTATTTATCATTATATTATTTGAGCGATTTCGTGCACTTGCGAAATAGGCTATCAATCTCCAAGAAATAGGACCTCCATACAGGCTAAAGATGAAGCCTGTCGTAGACCTCCGGGTATCCACATCTCCATCAAAGTCTGCATCTACATAACCGCCAATCAGCCCCTGAGCCACCCTGGACATGTCAGAGTATCCCACTGCACCTCCTCGCTGTTCGTAGCAGATGCCAACTCCAACTGAACCCGTCAGGTATCTGAATATCCACTTCAGAGCTCTCCAGTGCTCCCTGCCAGGCTGCACCATGAACCTACTAACCTGACTCACTGCATGAGCGATGTCTGGCCTACAACAGACCATCGCATACATCAAGCTCCCAACTCCTGAAGCATAAGGAACCGTCTCCATCTCCTGAGCCTCCACCTCAGTCTGTGGCGCCATGGTCTTCGAGAGTCTGAAGTGACCGGCAAGTGGCAGCTCCACCGGCTTTGCTCCCTTCATCCCGAATCTCTCTAAGACCTTCTGTATGTAGCCCCCCTGAGATAGATGCAGCACCCTCTGGGCTCGATCTCTGAAAATCTCCATGCCTAGGATCTTCCTTGCAGGGCCCAAATCCTTCATCTCAAACTCCCGAGATAAGGATACCTTTAGATCCTACACAACCTTCCTACTCTTGCATGCTATAAGCATGTCATCCACATACAAGAGTAGGAACACCCTAGAACCATCTTCAAGAGACTGAACATAAACACAGGGATCAAACTCGCACCTGGAAAGTCCAATGCTGCGCACATAGGAGTCAAACCACTTGTATCATTGCCTCGGTGACTGCTTCAGCCCGTACAGCGACTTCTGCAACAAACAAACCTTTCCCTCTGATCCTGGATCCCTAAAATTGGGTGGCTGCTCCATGTAAATCCTCTCCTCCAAATGCCCATGGAGGAACGCCGTCTTGACATCCATCTACTCCAGCTCTAAATCTTGAGCTGTTACAATACTCAGCAACACTCTGATGGAAGTATGTCTGACGACGGGAGAGAAGACCTCACTGAAGTCGATGCCTTCCTTTTGGGAGTATCCCTTGGCCACTAACCTCACCTTGAATCTGATATCTCCTTGCTCTGAAAGCCCTTCCTTGCGACTGTAGACCCATTTGCAGCCAATGGGCCTCTTCCCCTGTGGCAACTGCACCAATCGTCACGTCTGGTTCTGGTAGAGAGACTGCATCTCCTCGGACATCACCTGGACCCACCGCTCTCTGTCCTGGCTCTCAATAGCCTCCTGATACGTATATGGGTCTCCATTCACTGTCACCAGGGCATATGACAGCGTCTCCTCGAAGCCATATCGGTCCGATTGCCGATGGTCCTCTTGGGCTTGTGTAAGGCAACACCGATATCAGTCCTCGATCCAGCTCGCTCCTGCTGGACCTCTTCGCCTCGATCATCTATCCGAGTCCTCTCCACCTGTGGAGACCCTTAGGTAGGTGCTCCACCTGAATGTCATGTCCTCCAGTAGTACCTACAAGAGGCAAAATCAAAAAGGTAAGCTGTCCAGCAGCGCCCTGCTGGACCTCCTTCTGCTCCTGCTACTCCTCCATACCTACTCACCTCCGTAGGACTGACTCCTCATCAAAAGTCACATCCCAACTAATGATGACCTTTTTTTCCAAGGGATCTCACAGCCTATATCCCTTAACTTCTCGTGGATAGCCTAGAAATACCGTCTTGCATGATCTGGCGTCTAGCTTGCTCCACTCACCAGCTTCAATGTGCACATAGGCCGTGCACCCAAATACCCGTAGATGGCCCAGCCCAACTATCCTCCCAGACCACACCTCCTCTGGAAGCCTACCATCCAACCTGGTGTGAGGTGACCGATTGACCAAGTAACCCGCTGCGTCAACTGTGTCAACCCAGAACGCCTTTGGAAGCCCTGACTGCAGCCTCATGTATCGTGCCTTTTCCAGAAGTGTTCTGTTCATCCTCTCGGCCACCCCATTCTGTTGTGGAGTCCCCTTAACTGAGAAGTGTCTCCTGATCCCACACTCCTCACAGTAGTTCTGGAACTATCTACTGGTGTACTCCCTGCCATTGTCTGACCTCAGACACTTCACGCTCCTCCCCTGCTCCTTCTCCACCTCAGCTCTCCAGATTTTGAACTTGGTGAAGACCTCAGACTTCTCTCTCATGAAGTAAATCTAGAGTTTTCTTAAGAAATCATCAATCAGGGTCATGAAGTATCTGGCCCCATTCCTAGCTGAAACTGGGGCTGGTCCCCACACATCTGTGTGTACTAACTCCAAAGGGGCTGCACTGCGGGTTGTATTGATGTTGAACTGAACTCTCCTCTACTTTCTCATCTGGCAAGGCTCACAGATCTCCCCTGTAGCACCATCTTCCAGATCAGAGATGAGTCCTCTCCTGCTCAACTCCCTCAGCCCCTTGTCACCCATGTGGCCTAGGCAGTAGTGCCACATCCTGTAAGCCCCCTGCTGGTCCTGTGCTGCAACTGCTGCATCAGACTCTCCGGTCACCACAGATCCCTCCATGTGATAGAGATTATTGTCCAACCTCCTGCCTCTCATCACCACCATAGCTCCATTGGAGATGTTTAATACTCCGCTTCTAGCCCTACTGCTGAAGCTGTATCCACTGTGCTCCAAGTAGCCTAGTGACACCAGATTCTTTTCCAGCTCCGGGACGTGCTTTACATTTGTCAATGTCCTCACAATCCCATCAAACATCCTCACCCTGACTGTCCCTATCCCAGCCACCTTGCAAGGATGATTGTCGTCTAGAGTCACTAATCCCTCATCTGTCTTGGTGTATGTCGCAAACTAAGACCTGTGTGGTGTGTAGTGATATGAGCACACAGAGTCTAGTGTCCACTCCTCTGTGTAATGCCTGTGACCATCTGATACCACAAGTAGATCATCCTCCACCTGCTGTCCAGTAACTGTACTCACTGATTCTGAGCCACTTCTTTCTTCCTTCTTGCTCTTCCATAGTGGATATTCTCGCTTGAAGTGCTCGAACTCGTTGCACTTGAAGCATTTCATCTCTTTCTTTCCCTTCCTGGACTTGCACCGCCCCCTAGACTTGCTTCTACCTCTGCCTCTACCTGTCCTCTCCCCTACTACCAAAACCTCTTGGGGAGCCCGATCTCTAGTCAACTTTTCTCTTTGCTCATTAGACCTCAGCACCGAGACCATGTCCTCATATTCCAGAGTCTCCTTGCCGTAGAGCAGTGTAGTCACCAAAGAGTCATATGATCCTGGCAGCGAACACAAAAGCAACAAGGACTTGTCCTCCTCATCCAGCTTCACCTCGATATTCATCAACTCCATGCACAACTGGTCGAACTTCTGAATGTGGCCAATCGCATCAGATCCCTCCTGCATCCGAAGACTGTACAACCTCTTCTTCAGCATTAGCTTGTTGCACATATTCTTCCCCATATACATGGTGTGCAACTTCGACCAAAGACCCTTCGAGGTCTTTTCTTCTAGTACTGAATGCAATGCCGCATCCGCCAAACATCCTCTGATCATCGAGCATGCTTTCTTCTCCAACGATGCCCACTGTCTATCTGTCATTCCCTAAGGCTTCTCATCTAAAGCCTGATCCAGATCTGCTTGCACCAGAAGATCCTAAACCTGAATTTTCCACATGAAAAAATTTTTCTTGCCATCAAACTTCTCGAAATCGACCTTCATATTGCTGCCCATGACTGGATCCAAGCCAAAAAAGTAATATAAAATCAAGAAGTGTAGAATATACCTTGATGGTACCTTGCTAAAAATTTTCAGCACTTAGGATCTTTAACTTCTCATGCTTGGAACCGCTTCCTCACCCTCATGGCTCTGATACAACTATTGGAGCACGATCCTGGCTCCTCCCATGGACCTTGGGTGTAGCAAAATCAGCAACGAACAAATTTGGAGACCTCTGGACTCGATCGAAGGCCCTTGATGAAATTAGCCTGGTTGCTGTCTTCGTCATCAGCCTTTTGTTCCAGATGAAGAATGCCTCTAAGATCACCTATAAAAAATCCAAGATCTGGTACCCAACCAGATCAGGCCTGGACCGAGGTCTTCCAATTTGTAGATCTCAAATTAGGGTATTCTAGATAGAGAAGAAGGTAGATAGAACCAGACCTTGCAGATCTATCCTACTGCAGCCTTTCCTGTAGATCTGTTGATGGAGATCTCATCCGCACCTCAAACGACCTTAGATCAACTTCAGATCTAAGAGAAACTTGTACCAACCTCATAGCAAGAGATTCTAAGTTTTGGACCTGATTTTTGGGTGGCTGCAAGAGAGGGAGAGGCAATATGGTTGGGGGCACAAAGGGGGAGGGGCTCAAAACCCTAGCGCCTCCCCTGCTTTTCCTGCCTTCTATGGACCTGGCGGCAAGAAATCCTAGGATTTCTTGCTCCTGGGGCATGGAGAATAGCTGAATTGAGAGGGAGAAGAGAGAGAGAGATTTGGGAGAAAGAATTTTCGTATTCCTTGGCTTAATTAAACCTATACAGTGCATGTATATATAAACACAGGGTCAAGTGACCCAGACCCAAAACTCCCTTGACCAACTCTATGGAAGATTAGGTTAACCCAAGCGCATGTATACCCATGACTCGACCTAATCTCACCTATCCTGGGTCCAGACCTGGCCCATAAAGAGTTGGTCCCTTGAGGCCCACATAACCTAGACCTCAAGAACCCGAAAGGCCCACAGCCTTTCAACCTAGGGCCCAACTAGCCCTAGAGCCACCATGAAGCCCTCATGAATGATGGACCTTGGCCTTAGCCTTGATCTCCTGGGCCTTGGGCACACCACTTGGATCACAACAAGTTCCTGCATGATCATTTGAGAGAAAGGAGGGTCAGTACAGATGTCCTCACCATAAGCAGGGGGAGCGTGGCAGAGCTCTTCGATCCACCGGTTCATCTCCTGGAGCCTTCGATCCAGGAGATCCTCTCGACTGTGAGTCTCGAGGGTCTTCTGGTAGAGTGGAGGTAGGGATCCTCTGGGAGTAGAATCATGATCAGACTGAGGGCTCTCCACCTTCGGATTCTCCTTTCTAGGTAAGACAGGACGACTGGCCCAAGTGCCCCGCCCTACTGCCGGATCTTGGAACTCCGACGATGCTCTTTCCAACCGCACTAATGCCTGCGGCTGTTGCTGCTGCTGCTGCATGGCCTGCACTACTTTGGTGAGGCCTCTGACCTACTGAACCAGCAGGTCAAACTACTCCATACCGACAGTCGTTGCTGGAGGAGGAGGAGGAGCCTGAAAAATTGGAGGCGAGGTCGGAGCCTGAGATCTGATTGCGAAGGCCATGGATCACCTGGTGGATGCCTTTCGGGGAGGCATCAGGTGGAGATCTTGTAGGAGAAGGAGAAGAGGACGTCAGAGAAGATGATCGGAGACAGTCCCATTGAGCACTTCTTTAAGAACAAGGGTACTGCAAAGACACAGGCCCTTCCTCTACCGCTAATTCTATTGGTGCAGAATTCCACCGAGGTCGGAGTTGCTGGAGTTGAGATGACTGCAGTCGCCGTCGAAACCTGCAAAGGAAGTCTAAACCGAAGTTGGGGGTGCTCCGATAAGACCCTCCGATTCTCAAGTCAGTACTCTGCCTCAATAGAAATGGAGTGCCCAAGTAGAAATTTTAGCAGAGTTTTGGGATAGAGTTTAGAGCTTAGAGAAGAATGTATCTGGAGGTTCCTTTTTATAGATGGAGAGCGTAACTGATTGATAGTGACATCTGTAAACGCCTAGTAGTGGGCTGTTCAGAGCCGCATGGAGTTTTTCACGGAGAGTAGTGGCGTCAGGGGTCATTCAGGGCCACATAGAGTTTGTTATAGAGAGTGGAGTGGTGTCCATTGTCGTGACTTGCCAGAGAGTAGTGGAGCCACATGGAATCCATTGGAGAGAGTGGGGCCGGGTAGTGGCCATTGTCATGACTTGCCAGAGAGTTCGGATCGGTCAGCTGGAGCTCGACTGGGACATCTGATGGAGCGGAATGGCTCTCTATCCCATCGATCTAGGAGAAGCTCGAATGTTTTTGAAGCTGCTGACGAGTCTACTATTATCGGATACCTTAGGCGCTGACACTACAGGTGGGAGACATCTGCCGTAGAAGCTCGGATGGAGACTTTCCATCGGTGAAGTCCGGTAGGAGTCCGATTGCTAGAGAAGTTCGTCTGGGATTCGCCTGATGTGGAAGCTCGTCTGAAGATTATCCACTGGAGAAGTCTGATTTCGTGAAGAATCTAGCAGAGGGTCGGTCGGTGGTGGACTTTGGATGGTGTTGTGGAGGTTCGACAGACATCGAAGGCGATCGATCGTTGTAGAAATCTAACCGCCGGAGTCCGTCCGTCGTAGGAGCTCATCCGATATCCATCCGCTATGGAAGTTTGAATGGAGTCTAGTTCTTGTAAAAGGCTGAAGGGAGACCGCTTATTGTAGAAGCTCGATCGAAGATCGATTGTCGTGGGAGCTCGGAGTAGCGACCTGGCCGGTGGGTCCTGTCCCATTGTAGAAGCTCATCTGAGATCCGGCTACGAAGAAGCTCGGCTGAAGTCTACCTGTAATAGAAGTTCGGAAGAAGTGTGTTTACAGTAGAGGTTCGAATGGAATTTGCTTACAGTAGAGATCCGGGGTAGACCGCCCGCTATAGGAGTTCGTAGTAGACCACTCGTAGTAGAAGTTCGGAGTAGACCGCTCGTAGTAGAAGTTCGGAGTAGACCGCTCATAGTAGAAGTTCAGCTCTTGTAGGAGCTCGATTGGAATCCTAAAGGTAATCGACCGTCGTAGAAACTTGGATGGAGTCTGATTACTATAGAAATCTCATTGTCAAAGAAGCTCGGATATTGATGAAGTCCAGAAGAAGTTCGGAGAATAGTTGATCACTATAGAAGGTCGGCTGATAGTGAGGCCTAAAGAGCCTTTGGAGTGATCCGGTAGATGGATGGAGAAACTCATTATCGGAGAAGTCCAGAAGCTTGGACGGTCGAGGAGGTTCAGAGAGACACCACACAAGGTCGGAAGCCAAAAAAGCCCTGGAAGAGTCGGTCTTTTACAAACTTCGACCGGGGGGTATTTTATACCCAACAATAGGATATCCTAAAGAGTCATTAGGATACTATTTCTATATTCCGGAAGACCACAATATGATTGTGAGTCAAAATGCTATTTTTCTTGAAAAATAGTTTATTCAAGATGGTGGCATCAGAAGAATAATTAAGCTCAAGGAGAATGTCTCCCAAGAGCAACGAGCTAAAGAACCTGAGGAACCCAATCAATTAGAACCAGTCCTAACACAACCTCTTCCACCTCATAGATCGACTAGGATTTTTTGTCCTCCTGAAAGGTACTTAGGTACTATATAAGAGGAAGTAGAGGAAATTTTCTCACGAGAAATGGAGTTCATGGTGATGATCCCAAGACCTTTGATGAGGCGATATCAGATATAAACTTTGAGAAATGGTTAGAGGCAATGAGATCAGAAATTGACTCGATGCACTCAAACCAAGTCTGGACCTTGGTAGATCCACCTGAAGGTATTGTACCTATTGGATGTAAATGGATCTTCAAGAGAAAGATAGGAGCAGATGGGAATGTAGAGACATTCAAGGCTAGGCTCGTAGCGAAAGGTTATAATCAGTGCGAAGGCATTGACTATCAGGATACCTTCTTGTCTGTAGCCATGCTAAAATCCATCCGCACATTGCTTGCTATTGTAGCCTATTTCGATTATGAAATATGACAGATGGACGTGAAAATGACGTTCTTATATGGACATCTTGAGGAAGATATCTATATGGAATAGTCGCTTGGTTTCACATCTAGTGATGATGATCACAAGGTCTGCAAGTTGCAAAGATCTATTTATGGACTTAAGCAAGCATCTTGGAGCTGGAATACTCGTTTCAATGATGTGATCAAAATGTTTGGTTTCATCAAGAACGAGAAGGAACCATGTGTGTTCAAAAAGGTCAGTGAGAGCACAGTTGTCTTCCTCGTATTGTACGTAGATGACATCCTCCTAATTGGGAATGACATTTTCATGTTGATCTCAGTCAAAGTATGGTTGTCTAAGGAGTTCTTTATGAAAGATCTAGAAGAGGCATCCTTTATACTGGGTATTAAGGTCTATAGAGATATACCAAATAGGATGCTGGGACTTTCACAGAAGATGTACATAGAGGAGGTGCTAAAAAAGTTTAGCATGGAAAACTCTAAAAGAGGTTTAGTACCTTTTAGACATGGCATTCATGTCTCCAAGAAGATGTGCCCTAGCACACCTGAAGAGATTGAACGCATAAGCAAGATCCCTTATGCTTCAGTAATAGGGAGCCTTATGTATACCATGCTATGTACACGATTTGATATAGCCCATGCCGTAAGTGTCATAAGCAGATATCAGTCGAATCCAGACGAAGAGTACTGGACTTCTGTGAAATGTATCCTTAAGTACTTAAGAAGGACTAAGGATATGTTTCTAGTCTTTGAGAATGGAGAACTCCAGACTCAGGGATATACAGACTCAGATTTTAAGTCTGATATAGATGATCGAAAGTAGACATCTGGGAGTCTGTTCATTTGCAATGGTGGTACAGTTAGCTGAAAGAGTTCCAAGCAGACGGTGATTGCTGATTCCACCACGGAGGTAGAATATATTGCTGCATCAGAAGCTGTGAAGGAGGCATTTTGGTACAAAAAGTTTGCTGTAGAGCTTGGAGTGATGTCATCGGAAGCCATCCCTCTTTACTGCGATAATAATCGCACCATAGCCCTAGCTAAGGAGCCAAGGTCTCACCAGAAGTCCAAGCACATCGAGCGGCGATTCCATCTGATCCATTATTACCTTGAAAAAGTTATGTCGAGGTTAAGAGAGTCGACTCCATAGATAATATGGCAGACCCACTGACAAAGCCATTAGGCCAACAAAAGATTGAAGCCCACCTTGAGAAGATGGGACTTAGATATGTAGCCAATTGGCATTAGGTCAAGTGGGAGTTTGTTAGATGTATGCCCTAGATGCCAGATTAGCTGACACATTCCTGTATAAATCTAAGGGCAAATTTATAATTTTGATTATAAATCAATAAATGGATTATTCTTCTATCACATTGTGTACATTGTGTCTGTGATACATCTTTTAAGTTAGTAGGAATGTTAATTCATATTTTCAAGAGTTGAAAATTTAAGACATGAATTTACATAACTAACTCATAAACAGCTCATGACTATAGGATCATCACGAGGATGGTGATCGATCCGAAAGGTTGGTGTACGATCACTTCCTTAGGGTAGATGTGTCTTGAGTCTACGATGTGGAGACAATGAAGTGAGAGTACAGGTATTCGTTGAGAATGAGAGTACTGAGCGTAATCATATCAAGCAGTCATAAGAAAGTCTACCTTCTCGTCGATGACTAGCTCGATGCTGCAGTTGTGTGTCTAGTTCTTTGACCTGAGGTGTATCGATAGTTCACCTTGAGTGTGTTATAGTTTGACTATACCATAACTCGATCTCTTAGCCATTCGAAATCCTAAGGTGTATGTTGGCTGTAGCATATTCATTGTAGGAACTACATCGCACCAAGATGGGATCTATCAACCTCGGTAGATGAGAGGAGTAGTCCTATGATGATCGAAAGATCGAGTCCTTAAGCCCATAGCCATGGCAAAGTGAAATAATGGAAAAGAGTTTTTCATTAAGATTTCACATCAAACTTGGATTGATCAATTGATTCATATGACTGATGTTGGGTTTGACGAGTTCACCTTAACCCTAATTCAGTCGGGACTCATGATAGAGGAACTCAATCACACGGGTAGCTGCACTGAGAGGTTCATCTTCAGTTTTGTTGGGTTGCCACCATATACTGCTAGGTGTTACTGGTGGATTTTAAGAGCAATTAGAATGATCTTGATGATCGATCATTCTAATTGTCTGAATCAGATGAGTTCTGGTCCATCGAAAGGAGTTTCGATGATGTCGATGATGAGATCATGACATATCTCATTACCATACAGAATTGAACCTAACTAGATCATACTAACAAGGATTAGGATCTGGATGTCATCAATTGGGCTAGCCCAATTGATTTGGATTAGATCCAATTAGGTTCAAGGAAATCATGCTAGCACACGATTGAGCCTAACTTTCTCCTCGTATTATCTTTTCTATCTCGACTGAGTCAAATATGATTTGACTCATCCAAAAAATCTTAAGAAGGTTTCTCTCAGTCTAAATGAAGCTTGTCTAGCTCAGAAAAGCTTTGTCTTAATTCATGAGATGAATATTAAGACAACACCTGCTATTCCTGACACCTGTCATTTTCATTTTAGGACATCTGTCAAATGTTGACATGTGGGTCTTAAACTGAAGGCCACTTGGCAAGAGCTCATTGAAAAATTTTTGTAAAGTGTCCACATGCCAAATCCACATTAAATTGAGTACCATAATCAGATTATGGCATGAGCCCAATTGGATTAAGTGGGCGGCCCAAGTGGATAAGGATGGAGAGTCTTGATCAACATGGACTCTTGGGCACCACCTCCCTTATGCTTATCCAAAGATGGCACCAACATAGGAGAGTGGGTGGGGGTTATTATCTGATATGATCAAATGATATCACTCCATCAATTAGAATTTTTTTAAGATTTATTAGAATTTTTTGATTGGTCGAATGATGTGGCACTGCGCAGCGCAGTAGGGTCTATATAAACCCTGTCTGCGCCTAGGATTTTGAGATTCTGCTCCCTACCCAGCAAAAGCCAGCCACCCCTCCTCTTCACCATATCCTTCCTGGTGCTCTCTCTCCCCTCTTCACATCCAAGGAGTTGGACATCCATTTGGCAAAGGTCTAAGGCATGGTGACGCCTTGAACAGGAAGGCTGCAGGACTTCTTCGACAGGCTGCTGCTCCAACTTCAGAAAGAGTTTTGAAATATTTTAAAATCAGATTGAGATCTAATTTTTGGAGCAAAGATTTGTGAGAAGAAGACAATCTAGATCCTACCTAAGTGAATACTGATAGAGGCCAGACGATTGTGTGGCTAAATCAGAACCTCAGGCTTGCTGCTATCATCTACAGGGTAATCAGATTACCCTTGAGGTATTTCATGTTTTCTCATATTTTTAAATTTATTTTAGAATTAATATCAGATAATAAAATTAGATCTAGAGATTTAGATCTAAAATAAATATAGGATAATTTTTTTTAAAAGATTATTCCATCCCAGATTTGATGAAATCTGGAAGATCCTACAAGGAAAAAGACATTTTTTCCTTCATCACATGCTAAAGAATTCTCTAGGAAAAATAAGAAAAAAAATAATATAGTGCTAACAATATTCCATGTATGAAAAATCTCTTTCCTAGTTTATATCTTATCTCTAATTCAGATCGCATTCGAATTAGGCAAGAGATAAGATTATGACTCATCAAATATTATCACCCACTCTTATTGGATCCTTTATCATGATGCCAAAAATCATAATCCAAATCCAATTAGGCATGGAGAAATTGGCAAGGGTTCAGGAGTGGCGCAAGAGATAAGGATAGAGTCCAAGTTGACAAGGACTCTTCATTTTCAATTTTAATTCTAATCCAAATCAAATTTGAATTGAACCCACTGATAAAAATGATCCTAATCCAATTAGAAACCAAGATATCTCATCAAAGTTTTATGTCAATTAGGAATTAACTGAGTCAAAACTCTGATCGAATCAGGATCATATTTCTCTTGTAATCGGGCTCGATCATATCAAACCCAATCAGAGTGGAACAGAATCCAATTCAATTAGACTTGATCCAAAGCTCTTTACTCAATCAAATTGAGTCAATTAGTAATCTAATTATTAATTAATTCTTCATAAATAGTAGAGTTACAGTCTTTATGAGACTCTTCCACAGAGTCCTAGTCTGAGTAGGACTCTTCACCAGAGTCACAATCCAATTGGATTCTTTAGCCATCTGATCTAACCAAATCTTCTCATGTGTGTGACCCCATAGGTTCAAACCTAAGCCGGTAGCATAAGAATAACTTTCTATACCAATCGATATAACTATTTAGCAATGATGATCCAACGATCGGATAGGTTGAAGTATTGCAAAGCAACCTTCTAGAACCTACTGGCGTATGATTACCGTATAATTCATCTCTTTGATCCAAATGCTCAAGGTGACCTAGGATTTCACTGTTAATCCTAATTTAGTCGATCACATTGTATTTCAACTATTTAAATCCATCACATGAATTATTCTGATCAAGATTTTACTAAATTGAAATACACTGATGTATATTTCTTACTAATTCAGAGGGTTCAATTCTATCTTGACTCACACACCGATTTGTTAAATACTTGACTACATCCAATATCCTTCCGTTACTGAATTAGAAACTCAGATGGTTCAGTACTAAAATACAGTGAGTTGCTTACAAGTCACTGTGGTGGTGTTAAGTCTAAGGGACACTTATACCTATACTCTTCTCGAGCTACTCTTGACAACAGAGTACCCGACACATGGTCACATTCGATGCGAATGTACTCCTACATTCCATCTGCATGCCATAACAGTATCTTCACACTTCTTGGTTAAGAAGATAACCAACTCATATGGTGTGCAACGACTTACACTTGATATCGCTATCAATTTTGTAATAGCATATCGTTTGGTCACGAACATTTTTAAGGACTTAACGATAAATCCTCCTTTGTCGATTAATTATAGTTCTAAGGACTTCATTACAATACAGGAGTTCAAAAATGATCAATTTGTAATAAAAAAATTAAATAATTTTTATTAATAAAAATTTATATATAATTTATAAAATGAGCACAATCATCTAACGATTGGTTTTGGGACATATTTTTCAACAACTCTCACTTGGACTAAAGCTAATCGGTACAGTATCGTATACCCATCTTCTATTTGTGATCATCAAATTTTTTAATCTCAAGAGCTTTAGTAAATGGGTCAGTCGGGTTCTCTTTTCTATCAATCTTCGAAAGGTCGACATCACCTCGATCCATGATCTCACAGATCAGGTGATAGCAGCATGAATATGCTTGGTGCACTGATGGAATTTTGGCTCATTGGTTTGAGCAATGACTCCAGTGTTGTCACAGTATAACAAGACAGGGCCATCTATGGAGGGTGCCACTTCGAGCTCATCGATGAACTTTCACAACCATACAGCTTTCTTCACAGCATCAGATGCCACGATATACTCTGCTTCGCAAATAGAGTCAGCCACAGTGTACTGCTTGAAACTTTTACGGCAAATTACCCCACCATTCAGGATAAAAAATAACCCGACATACTCTTACTATCATCATAGTCTGACTAAAAGCTAGAGTCGGTGAATCCCACTAGTTTCAAGTTAGTTTCAC
The DNA here is from genome assembly GCF_000442705.2 of Elaeis guineensis. NCBI lineage: Eukaryota > Viridiplantae > Streptophyta > Magnoliopsida > Arecales > Arecaceae > Elaeis > Elaeis guineensis. The sequence continues at coordinate 61,046,521 of NC_026002.2, read as the reverse complement.
CATACACAAGCCACTAGTTCTTAGTTGTTGGGTATAAAATACCCACGGCCGAAGTTCTCAGCGGGATTAACCCTTGCGGGCTCCGCCCACGACTTCAACCGCAAGGAGGACTCCGCCCGGACTCCTACGGGAGCCGGGCTCTGTCGCCAACTTCAACTGCCGGTAAGCTCCGTCCGGACTCCTACGGGAGCCAGACTTCACACCTGACTTTAACTGCAGGAGGACTCCGCCCAGACTCCTACGAGAGCCGGGCTCCGCCCACGACTTCAACCACAAGGAGGACTCCGCCCGGACTCCTACGGGAGCCGGGCTCCATCGCCAACTTCAACTGCCGGTAAGCTCCGTCCGGACTCCTACGGGAGCCGGACTCCGCACCTGACTTTAATTGCAGGAGGACTCCGCCCGAACTCCTACAGGAGTCGGACTCCGCCCACGACTTCAACCGCAAGGAGGACTCCGCCCGGACTCCTACGGGAGCCGGACTCCGTCGCCAACTTCAACTGCCGGTAAGCTCCATCTAGGCTCCTACGGGAGCCGGACTTCACACCTGACTTTAATTGCAGGAGGACTCCGCCCGGACTCCTACGGGAGTCAGGCTCCGTCTGCGACTTCAACTGCAAGGAGGACTCCGCCCGGACTCCTACGGGAGTCGGGCTCCATCGCCAACTTCAACTGCCGGTAAGCTCCGTCCGGACTCCTACGGGAGCCGGACTTCACACCTGACTTTAATTGCAAAAAGACCCACCTGGACTTTTATGGGAGCCGGGCTCCGCCCATCACTTCCACCGCAAGGAGGACTCCGCCCGGACTCCTACGGGAGCCGGGCTCCGTCGCCAACTTCAACTGCCGGTAAACTCCGTCCGGACTCCTACGGGAGCCAGACTTTACACCTGACTTTAATTACATGAGGACTCCGCCCAGACTCCTACGGGATCCGGGGTCCGCCCACGACTTCAACTGCAAGGAGGACTCCGCCCGGACTCCTATGGGAGCCGGGCTCCATCGCCAACTTCAACCGTCGGTAAGCTCCGTCCGGACTCCTACGGGAGCCGGACTTCGCACCTGACTTTAATTGCAGGAGGACTCCACCCGGACTCCTACGGGAGCCGGGCTCCGCCCACGACTTCAACCGCAAGGAGGACTCCGCCCGGACTCCTACGGGAGCCGGGCTCCGCCCACGACTTCAATCGCAAGAAGGACTCCGCCCGGACTCCTATGGGAGCCGGGCTCCGCCCACGACTTCAACCGCAAGGAGGACTCCGCCCGGACTCCTACGGGAGCCGGGTTCCGCCCACGACTTCAATCGCAAGAAGGACTCCGCTCGGACTCCTACGGGAGCCAGACTTCGTCACCAGCTCCGACCGTTGCCGAACTTCAGCCGATGGATCTGCACTCCCAGGCACGACACAGCAACCACCACGATCCTGCTCCACTTTCGGTGGCGGATTCTGTGCAGCTCCATCATTCCCTGACAGACCGCTATGACGGCCACGACTCTGCTCCACCTCCTGCGATGGATCCCGCGCATCTCCACTATTCCCTGGCAGACCGCTATGATGCCCACGATCCTGCTCCACCTTCTGTAACGGATATTGCGCGATTCTTCCACCCTCTGGCAAGTCGCAACAACGGACGTCGCTCCACTCCCTGCAGCAGACTCCACATGGCGCGCTACAGTGAGGGCCATGGGTCCACTCCACTACTCGCAACAAATTCTTCCTGACTGTGGGTGGCCCACTACCAGACGGTTATGAATGTCGCTATCAGTCTGTTGAGCCCTCCCCTTATAAAAAGGGGGACCCCAGATACGTTATTCTATAAGCTCTCGTTATTACCTAAAAACTCTGCTAAAATTTCCGTTCGAGCACTCCATTCTTGTTGAGGCAGAGAACTGACTTGAGCGTCGGAGGATCTTGCCGGAGCAACCCCACCTCCGGTTTAGACTTCTTTTGCAGGTCCCGACGGCGACCACGACTCCCTCGACTCTAGTTTCTCCGGCACAAGCAAATTTTTGCACCAACAGGATTGGCGCTAGAGGAAGGGGCTGTGTCTTCACAGTATCCTTGTTCTTAAAGGAGCGCTCAACGGGACCGCCCCCGGGCATCTCTTCCGGCGTCCCCTCCCCCCTCCTTTCTCCACTTGGTCCTTGCTTGATGCCTCCCCGCAAGGCTTCCACGCGACGGTCCACGGCCTCCGCGGCCAGATCTCAGGCTCCGACCTCCCCTCTTGTTTTTCAACCTCCTCCTCCTCCGGCGACGACGGTCGGCGTGGAGCAGTTTGACCTACTGGCACAGCAGGTCAGAGGCCTCACAGAAGCTGTGTAGGCTATGTAGCAGCAGCAGCCGCAGGCATCAGTACGCCTGGAAAGGGTGTCCCCAGAACACCAGAATCCGACGGCAGGGCGGGCCACCTGGGCCAGCCGCCCCCTCCTTCCTGGAAAAATGAACCCGAGGGTGGAGAGCCCTCAATCGGACCACGACTCCACCCCTGGAAGATCCCTGCCCCCATTCTGCTAGAGGACCCTCAAGACTCGAAGTCGGGAGGATTTTCTGGACCGGAGACTCCAAGAGATGAACCGGCGGATCGAAGAACTCCGCCATGCTCCCCCCGCTTATGGTGAGGATATTTGTACTGACCCTCCCTTCTCTCAAATGATCATGCAGGAACCGATCCCGCCAAACTTCAAGCTCCCCCAGTTCGAAAGCTACGACGGGACTTCAAACCCGGTTGATCATCTGGAAGCCTTCCGGACGATGATGCTGCTTCACGGTGCTCCCGATGCCATTCTATGCCGGGCCTTCCCATCCACCTTGAAAGGAGCGGCGAGAAACTGGTACTCGGCTCTGAAACCGAGTACCATCTTTTCCTTCGATCAAATGAGCCACCAATTTGTGGCCCATTTTGTCAGCAGCTGGCGCCCCCGGAAGGGTTCGAAATTTCATGGGAAGGGGAGTCCATTCGGGCCTACATCAACCGTTTCAACGTCGTGGCGCTGGAGGTCCAAAACTTGGACCAATCAGTCGCAATGGCCGCCCTGAAGGGTGGCCTTCAGAAGAATGACCTTTTGTTCTCCCTGGAGAAGAAGTACCCCAGGAATTTTACTGATTTGTTGGCTTGAGCTGAAGGATACGCCCAAGCGGAAGAAGCCTTCAAAATGAAGGATGAAGAGACAGCGAGGGAGCGGCAGGTGGGAGACTCAAGTAAACCCGCAATCGAAAAAAGGTCAAGAGAAGCCCGGCCGCATTCTCGATCCCCTCCTGGGCACAAGCGTGCCCATACTCCACCCCGGGTGCGCAGGCAGAGAAGTCCGGATCGTGGGGTTCGGCGGGGTTCTCCACCGGGAAGGTTTCGCAACTACGCCCCCCTCAATGCCCCGAAGACCCAGGTACTGATGGAGGTCAGGGAGCAGCTCCCTAGGCTGGAGAGGATGCGCACGTACCTCGGAAAGCACAATCCCAACAAGTTCTGTCTCTACCACCGCGACCACGGCCACGACATGGAGGAATGCATCCAGCTCCGAGACGAGATCGAAGAGCTCATCCGGCGAGGTCGACTCGACAGGTTCATCCGACGCCGGCCTGAGGGTAGAGGAGATCGGCCAAGGGCCCTACCACAATCTGAACCGTCAAGAAGGGAGGAGCAGCCCGGAGATCGGCCTCCCATCGGGACCATCGACTCCATCGTCGGAGGGCCTCAAGGAGGAGCAGACCTCCTGCAACCGTGGGACTCAGAAAACCTGTAAATGTATCGCTTACGATTTCACCTTGAATCTAAATTCCTTTCTACCTGACATGCTCTTCCCATTTGGTATGGATTAGTCACGACTGGGTATAACCCCTTCAAATGCCTAAAACAAAGTTATGTTAGGAACGGGGGGAGAACCTCATCCTAACATACCTGAAATGAAAGTTTGATTATCTCGAGATCGGATTGGGAGAGAGGCCTTACAATGCCCTAACGTGCCCCTACAGCCATGTCAGGAACAGGAGGAGAACCTCGTCCTGACATGAGCAAAGTCGAAGGCCCGGTTCCTTTAGACCGGATGGGGGGAGAGGCCCTACAATGCCCTAACGTGCCCCCACAGCCATGTCAGGAATAGGAGGAGAACCTCGTCCTGACATGAGCAAAGTCAAAGGCCCGATTCTTTTAGACAGGATGGGGGGAGAGGCCCTACAGCGCCCTAACATGCCCCCACAGCCATGAGCAAAGTCGAAGGTCCGGTTCTTTTAGACCGGATTGGGGGGAGAGACCCTAGCGATGGCCCTTACGTGCCCCCGCGGGAACGGGAGGAGAACCTCATCCTGATGGTGACGAAACCCGGCCGCCCGACAAGATCGGGTGAAGGGACAAGGCCCTTCAGCGGCACCCCCACACTCCTGTGCAACCCCACAAAAGCGAGGGGAGGGCCCTCACTCTGGAAAGAGGAGGGAAATTAAAGAGGAAGAGCGACGAGCGATGACGGAAACAGATGAAGGATGAACCACACCAAAGACCTAAAGAACCTCGTCTCAACAAAGACGGGGAGTTCCTACCAAACACCCCCGGCCTCTAAGAAGACCCTCGACACAAGTCAAGAAGACAGCGACGTTCCCGAAGTAATGCGGAGTTCGGACCGTCAAGCTCGAGCTTACAACCATGAATGATGAGGAAGGCAAGCCAACGTATCGACGATTGGGTGCCTCCCAACGACGTCAACATTAGACAGGTCGAACGACAAGAAAAGTTCGACGGACGATAATTTAATACAACGCACGGACGAGGTAACATGAAATCCCCTTTTCATTCCATTTTCGAAATACACACTACAAAGCCCGGAAGGCCAAGGAAAGAAAAGCAAAACGACAAAAGCGGGACGAAACAACAAAAGGGAAAGTATATACATAAAAAGACAGAAGGACGAAAAGAGCCCTAGGGAAGCTCTGCTCCCTCCGACTTAGAATTATCTGCTCCACCCCTCATCCAGGACTGCCTTAGATTCTCAATTTCTTCTTCTAGCTCTCTCCTTCTCTGCAGCACGTCCTGGAGCGCCCGACGAAGTCGCTGGCTCTCGGTCTCTGCCTCTCGATGCCTCTTTCTCAGGACCTCAGATTCCGCCTCCGCGTCCGTAACGGCCCGCTGCTCGTATGCCAGTTGGATCTTCAGTTATTGCAGCTCAGCTATCTTTTCCCCGAGGGCGACAGAAATCCCTTCAATGGTTCTCCGTAGGGACTGGAGCTCGTCAGAATCCCGGGCGGAAGTAAGCTGAGCCCTGTCAGCCAGCTGCCTCTGAAGACGGGCGACTTCGTCGGTCGCTGCCCTGAGTCTCCCTTTATATTCCTCTACCTGCCTGCGCCAGCTGGCCTGATGCACGTCGTAGCTCACCTCGGCGTCCTGAAGCTGCTGCTGAAGGTCGGAGACCTTCTTCGACCACCCCTGGTCACCGTCGGCCTGAGCCAAGAGCCGGGACGAACTTCCTCCCAGCTGGCCGATTTTCTCCATCGCAGCTGACAGTTCCACCTTAAAGGCGCTGATCTTGGTGGCTTGAGCCCAAATTCGATCGCTGGCGCTCTTCTTGCATTCTGTGAGCTCCTTCGCAAAATCCGCCTTCCTCCGGCTATACTCCATGATCCCCTTCACGTGGAGATTCTGAAAGCGGGTGGCCTCTGCGGTGGCTTCCGAATGACCTTCTCTCAATCTGCGAAGCTCGCCTTCCATCTTCTTTGACTTCTTTGTCAAGTGAAGGACTTCCTTCTTCAGCCGCTGGATCGTCGACTTCAGCGGGATCCCCAGGGGCAGGGGAAGTGCTTCTGCAGGACACTGCCATCGGAAGGCAAAAGCGTCAAAACACGACTCATCGCAGAAAAAAAAGCAGAGAGAAGAAGGGGAGGGAGGAGAAGCCATCCACGATAAGAAATTCAACTTTATTGATTGGATGATTCTTGAAGACAAATAAGAGAAAAAAAATTACGATGAAATAAAAATACAAGGTCGGAGGTCTCAGACCTCTGGGGCGGGGGTTGGAGAACTCGACGTCCCCGGCAAGAGGGCTGCGATAGCAGTGGTAGCAGGCGAGGGATCGGCCTCGTCTTCGGACTCCTCACCTAGGAAGCCGAGGTCGAGCTCCGAAAATTTTCTGGCCACCTTCTCTTGGCAGAGCCATTATGGTGCCATACCTGGGCCAGTGTACCGACGGAAATTTCGAAGGGTCCCCTCGTATCGCCCCGATTCGAAAAGACTCCAGCACGCGCACATTTAATGCCAAAATATCTGGGGGCCGTCGTGCGCAGGATTCGAGGGGACAACTTTGGCTATGCCAATCTCTCTGTACTTCCTTCGCTCAAAATTCGAACTCGGAAGTAGGGGGACTGATGTTGGGTATAAAATACCCACGGCCGAAGTTCTTAGCGGGATTAACCCTTGCAAGCTCCGCCCACGACTTCAACCGCAAGGAGGACTTCGCCCGGACTCCTATGGGAGTCGGGCTCCGTCGCCAACTTCAACTGCCGGTAAGCTCCGTCCGGACTCCTACGGGAGCTGGACTTCACACCTGACTTTAATTGCAGGAGGACTCCGCCCAGACTCCTATGGGAGCCGGGCTCCGTCGCCAACTTCAACTGCCGGTAAGCTCCGTCCGGACTCCTACGGGAGCCAGACTTCGCACCTGACTTTAATTACAGGAGGACTCCGCCCGGACTCCTACGGGAGCCGGGCTCCACCCACGACTTCAACCGCAAGGAGGACTCCGCCTGGACTCCTACGGGAGCCGGGCTCCACCCACGACTTCAATCGCAAGAAGGACTCCTACGGGAGTCGGGCTCCGCCCATGACTTCAACCGCAAGGAGGACTCCGCCCGGACTCCTACGGGAGCCGGGCTCCGCCCACGACTTCAATCGCAAGAAGGACTCCGCCCGGACTCCTACAGGAGCCAGACTCCGTCACCAGCTCCGACCGTTGCCAAACTTCAGCCGACGGATCTGCACTCCCAGGCGCAACACAGCAACCACCACGATCCTGCTCCACTTCTTGCGGCAGATTTCGGGCAGCTCCATCATTCCCTGACAGACCGCTATGGCGGCCACGACTCTACTCCACCTCCTACGACGGATCCCGCGTGGCTCTACTATTCTCTGGCAGACCGCTATGATGCCCACGATCCTGCTCCACCTTCTGTAACGGATACTGCGCGATTCTTCCATCCTCTGGCAAGTCGCGACAACGGACGTCGCTCCACTCCCTGCGGCAGACTCTACGTGGCGCACTACAGTGAGGGCCACGGGTCCACTCCACTACTCCTCGCAACAAATTCCTCCTGACTGTGGGCGGCCCACTACCAGACGGTTATGAACGTCGCTATCAGTCTGTTGAGCCATCCCCCTATAAAAAGGGGGACCCCAGATATGTTATTCTATAAGCTCTCGTTATTACCTAAAAACTCTGCTAAAATTTTCGTTCAAGCACTCCATTCTTGTTGAGGCAGAGAACTAACTTGAGCGTTGGAGGGTCTTGCCAGAGCAACCCCACCTCTGGTTTAGACTTCTTTTGCAGGTCCCGACGGCGACCGCAACTCCCTCGACTCCAGTTTCTCCGGCGCAAGCAGATTTTTGCACCAACATTAGTATTTCTCAAATACTTAAGGATGGTCTTTACGACCTTCCAGTGATTCTCTCCTGGATCAGACTGATATCTGCTCACTACCCCTAGTGAGCATGTCACGTCTAGTCTCGTACATATCATGACATACATTATAGAATCTATTGCTAAAGCATATGAAATTTTACTCATACGCTCTCTCTCTTGAGGAGTTGTCGGACAATCCTTCTTCAAGAGAAAAATTCTTTGGCCTATCGAAAGATAGCCTTTTTTGAAATTTTCTATACTGAACCACTTCAGCATGGTGTCAATGTACATAGACTGAGACAATCCAAGCAATCTTTTCGATCTATCTCTGTAGATCTTCATCTCAAGAATGTAGGATGCTTCTCCCAAGTCCTTCATAGAGAATTGAGATAATAACTAGACTTTTATTCCTGATAATGCAAGAATATCATTCTCGATTAAGAGAATATCATCCACATACAGAATGAGAAATATAACCACAAAATTATTTACTCATTTGTAAATACAGGACTCTTCTCCATTCCTAACAAAGCCATACGTTCTGATATTTTTATTGAAATGCATGTTCCAACTCTTGGATGCTTGCTTCAATCCATAGATGGATCTCTGAAGCTTGCATATCTTGGACTCATCTGTGGATGTGAAACCCTCAGGTTGTATCATATACACCTCTTCTTATAGCTCTCCATTTAGAAAAATTATTTTCATGTCCATTTGTCAGATTTCATAGTCCATGTATACCACTATCGCAAGCATAATCCGAATGAATTTGAGCATTGCCATAGGAGAAAATGTCACGTTATAGTCAATACCATAATACTGACGATAATCTTTGACAACCAAATAGACTTTATAGGTCTTCACCTTTTCGTCTGTGCCCTTCTTCTTTTTGAAGACCCACTTACACCCTATGGATTTAATCTCTTCACGGGGTCAACTAATGTCCATACATCATTGACCTTCATGGATTTCATTTTGAATTTCATAGCTTTAAGCCATTTATCAGAGTCAGACCTCTGCATTGCATCCATATAGGTGATCGGGTCCTCATTGTTCTCATCAAGTTCAACAAGATCTTCATCTCGAACTAAAAAATTGTAGTATCTATCCGGTTGATGCGATACTCTATTGAATCTCTTTAATGGTCCCTCTATAATGGGTTTCGAATTTGATCTCATCAAATCTGATTCTGTGGGTTCATTAGACCGTGTCAGTTCTACTTGTTGAACTTCCTCAAGTTCAACCTTAGAGGCATTAATCTCTTTCTTAAGAAATTTTTTTTCTAAAAAGACTTTTCTAAGACTGATAAATACCTTTTGTTCATCAGCAAGGTAGAAGTAATCTCCCTTAGTTTTTTTGAGATATTTAATAAAATTATATCTATCAGACCTGGCTCCTGGTTTGTCCGTTTTCAAATATTTGACATAAGCCGGACATCTCCAAACCCTAAGATGAGTGAGCGCTGGCTTACGTCTAGTCCATATCTCATATGGTGTTTTACTTACACACTTACTAGAAATCCTATTAAGCACATAATAAGCTAACTCGAGTGCATATCTCCAAAAAAATATCGACATAGTAGAAAATTTTATCATGGATCGAATCATGTCCAACATAGTTCGATTCCTCCTTTCTGACACAACATTATATTATGGCGTTCTAGGAGGTGTCTGTTGAAAGAGAATCTCATTCTCCTCAAGGTATGTCAAAAATTTACTAGAGAGATATTTACCTCCTCGATCTGATCAAAGAGCTTTAATACTCTTTTCAGTTTGTTTCTGTACTTCATTATGAAAATGTTTGAACATTTCAAACAATTCAGACTTATATTTTATCAAGTAGATGTATCCATACCTCGATAGATTGTCTGTGAATGTAATAAAATAGTGATATCCTCCTCTGACACTTGTGCTCATGGGTCCATATACATCAGTATGTACTAAACCCAGAATATCACTGGCTCGTTCACCTTTTCCACTAAAAGGTGAATTGATCATCTTTCCAAGTAAACAAGACTCACAGGTAGGTAACGATTCTTAATCATATTTATCAAGAATGCCTTCTTAAGCTAACTTGTTCATCCTATTCTTTTTGATATGACCGAGCCTACAATGCTAAAGATAGGCATCCCTAACATCGACAATCCTAGGGCACTTATTTGACATGTACATTACATTAGGCCTTGATACAACATAGATTCCATTATTCAACTGTCCACACAAAATTGTAACATCATTCAAAATGATATCACAAAATTTTTTCTTTATTGATATTTCATAATTTGAATTGGCCAAGAGGCCTATAAAAATAATATTTAAAAAAAACTAGGACAGTAATGATATTTATTTAGAACAATAGAATGAGATTCGAATACAAGCTTGATGATTTCTAAAGCTAGAACTGGAACTGATCTTCTATCTTCAATGTTCAAAAATCTCTCGCCATCTCCAAACCTCTCACTGACCTGAAGACCCTGCAATGAATTACAAATATTAATGGAGCTTTCGATATCCAATACCCAGGTCATTGTATTCAAAAGAGAGAAGTTACAAGGTGTTATCACATAAGTACCTTGTCTAGCAACCGATTGCTGCTTCTTCTTTGGCCTATTCGGATCAAGGAAAGCTTTATACTGAGGACAATTCCTCTTCTAATGATCCTGCTTTTTATAAAAAAAGTACTCTGTTTGACTCTGATCGGCCTTGAACTTGAGTTTCTGGGTCTGACTCCTAGCACTTTATACCTTTTTATTTTTTTTTCTTTCTTAAAGTGACGATGACTATGTGAAGAAGATTCTCCTATTAAATTCACTGTCTCCTTGTGAAGCTGGTGATCCTCTCAAAAGTCTATAGCAATCCCAACAGATCATGGTAGTTGACTACAAGCTTCATCATTCTAAAATGACTGAGAAACGGTAGGTAGAACTTAGGCACAAAGTTCAAGATCGCATCCTTCCCTAGTTCATGCAAAGAAAAGTCAAATTTGCTCAATTCCTCAATCTACTCAATCATGTACAATACATGATCCACAACAGATGCACCCTCCCTCATTTGAGCATTGAAAATGGTGCAACTAGTCTTGTGCCACTCAATATCATCGGGAGTCCCAAAGGAATTCCTCAACACTTGATGCATTTCTTCTGACTGAGCCTCTTCAAACTTTCGACTGAAGTCATCGTTCATGGAGGCCCGCATAATGCAACGACTGTGGTGCGATCATTAAGCCACTTCAAATAAGTATCTCAGACCTTGCCTTGGGTGTTGGGAGTAGGCTTCTCAGGTGCCAGATCCGTAATCACATATAGGATCCGCTCGTGCTCCAAGACGATCTTTAACTTTCGATATTAGTTATCAAAATTGGATCTCATCAACTTCTCATTGTCCAATAGTGATCGGAGTGACAAGTTTGAGGCCATATTTGCACACACAAGAAAAAATCATAACCTAATTAGTATATGAATTTATTAAGCCTAAAGATATGGACTTTAGTCTAAAGGTTCTTTCACTATTTTATACGAATCGATAGCCTCTACCTTCAATTCGAAAAATTACTATAATTCTTTAGTAGGTACTAGAATCCACATAGATTGCACATGAGTCTGACTTTGGCTGGCTCACCCATGTGCATCTATGGGTAGGTTCATCAACTAATTACTTCATCAAATAATTTTTAGTAGTTGATTTAGTCCTAGATAACTTTTCAGTTGACTTTGATCTTTTCTCTAAGTCTCTGATTAGGTCCAACCATTAACATGATCATACTTACGAATCTAACTATCAAATGATTAGGCTCGACTTTGGCCATCTAACCTAACCACCTGACAGAGAGAATCGACTAAGTCATCATATTATGAATGATAATTTCAATAGTAGATGAGCACCAGATCTTTGGGCCTCCAATAATCATCATACTAATGGACCCATTATCATCCAACTTAATGGAAGGTTATGATTCAGTTATAACCATAACCAGCTCATTTAAGGGACCTAATAATTTAGAAGATTTAAATTTGATTTTTGAAAAGAGAAAAGATAAGAGATCAATCAGTAGACCATAATCCTCCCATTGACTTCACCATGTCACTGAATTGGATTAGGATCATGCTAATTGAAATGGCACCTAGATCAGTCACACCGATCAACCTTAATGGCATAGGCTAACTCGAATCACTTAGAGATCTAATCAAGATCTAATTCACCAAATTGACTAGGTAAGTGAGATCGATGGGAAGGTCTGCCAAGCTTGCCTTAGACACCATCGAAATAGCCAGGTAAGCCGCTCCTAATTAAAAACCACCGGTCGAAATGTCAAACTTACTTTAGACATCAATTGATTAATTAGTTTTGATCTGAGCCATAATCAAGATCCATTTGGTCTAATCAAAGATAGACTTGACCATCTACAACTATTGTATAAAAAGACTTTTGTACTCCCATTGGAAGAGGAGCCCAAAAATTCTTCTAGAGCCTTGCATAGAGGAATAGAAAGGGACTACTTCATGAGCAGCTAGGCTAGCAGTCTCGGGAGTGGAGAAGAAATTTTATAATGACACAGAGATAGTTTATTGTTCTAAACTTTCTTGTATTTCTTTATATACAATAAAGATTATGCTTTTTATTTAAATCGTCATGAGTTCTTTATTTGCTCTCTTTCATATGCTTTTATTTATGCTTTCCTGTTAGATTAATATTAGGAACAACTTTTACTTTTCAGAGATGCATCGTGATCTACGGGTACGGGGCATGCCGAGGAAAGAAGAGTTGTTTACCTAGTACTTTTCAGAGACACGCCGTGATCTATGGGTATGGGGTGTGTCGAGGAAAGATAGGTATTTTTTCTAAGGTTAATCGCATCTAAAAAAGAGATACAACTCTGCTAGTGCAAAATTAATTCAAAATTCCCGAGCTCTTTATTTTTTAATTACATCAATTTTAAGATAATTTATTTTCTAAATCAAAACAATGCTTCTTTCTTTTATTTTATAATCTTAACTTAGCCCAAGGTCCCTGAGGATACGATCTCGACTCATCCTACCTACGTAGTGAGTAGAGTTATTTTTGGTGCTATCAACAACTACGCATCAAATTTTGACGCCGTTGCCGGGGATCTTGGCATGGTTGAATTAAAAAAAAAAAGCCACTGACATTTCATAATACTTAACTAAAATAGCGTAACCTCAAATATAAAAATTTCTAACTTGATTGGATATCTTGTTTCTTTGCATCTCATATCCATAATTAATCTTAAGGGCAATAACCCATTAATCAGATAAAGTGGAGATTTGATCACCCTTCCTTGGCCCATAAATCACTCTCTTGCATTTGCATAACCTAGACCTTAATCTAAAATTAATTAGACGTTGACCCCTAAGGATTTCGAGCTTATTAGGACAAGTGACCCTGAGAGTTGAATCGGGTTAGATTTGGTCAGCTAGCTAGTGTCTAGGCAAGTGGTTTGTGGGATGACTGGGCCCAAAGGAAGGTGGTTTTTAATTGGTTCCGTTCGCTGACCTGACCAATTTAATTGGTGTCTATGGAAAGCAACGGGGGGGACTCCCACCAACCTTACACTTACCTGGTCAGTTGGTTGGTCAAGCTCTGACTTGGAGAGCTTGAAGGCTAACTACAGTTAGGAGCTGTCTAGAACTAGGGTAACTTTAGGATAGAGAGTCCACTGCGTGTTAACTTGATTGTAATTAAAATCTAACCACAACTAATTCTTCTATTAGTTTTAGGACTTCTTAGGATCTCTTCTTTAGAACTCTTTTCTCTCTTCTCTTCTCCTCTTAATAATAAAAAAAAATCCTTAACCGACTAGGATAGTCCTACATAGACCTTTTAACTTGCATGTTAGGTCGACGATCACTAAAACCCAACTTGCTACCATTAGATGAAGAATTAGAAAAGACTCTCATGACTATCCGAGTTAGAAATATGGCTGCACCTGGTGAGGCTAATCCTCCACACTCATTGAGAGAATACTTCACTCCATCCTCGTATACCTACTCTCCATGCATTCAAGCACCTCCAGTAGAAGCTACCCAATATGAGATTAAGTCTAGCATTATTCAAATGTTGCCATCATTCTATGGACTTAGTAACGAGGACCTATACAAACACTTGGATGAATTTTTTGAAATTTGTACCACAGTAAAAATCCAAAACTTCTCAGATGATGCTCTTAGGTTGAAACTGTTATCTTTCTCACTTAAGGACAAAGCCAAACATTGGTTAAACTCCTTAGACTCTATAACCATTTCAACTTGGGATCAGCTTTAGAGAGAATTTCTAAAAAAGTACTTTCCAATCGAAAAAATAAATCAAATTAGAAAAGCTATCACCAGTTTTTCTCAATTGAAGGGTAAACTTTTTCATGAGACATGGGAAAGGTTAAGCGACCTCATTCGTAAATGTCCACACCATGCTGTCCCTAAATGGCAACTTTGTCAGTGTTTTTATGATGGTCTATCAGAGAAATACTGACAAATAGTTGATGCATCATGTGGTGGGACATTCATGCTAAAGAGTGAGGATGAAGCTTGGTAGCTCTTTGAAACACTCAATGAAAATTTTCTACATCATATGTCTGCCACTTCTAGAGAACAACCCATGCTTCAACAAAAAAGAAGTGGAATTTATCAGATTGGAAACGTCATGGATATCCACAGTAAGGTAGATGAACTGTCCCAAAAATTAGACCGTCTTCTAAATATTGGACAATCCCCGATTCCACCTAACCCAATCCAAGAAGTTTGTGCATTGTGTGCAAGTCCAAACCATTTTGTTAGTGAATGCCCAGCCACACCTCAATTTCCTAAGTTTGTGCACGAGCAGGTTCAGCAAGCTCAAGTCCAACAAGCTCGCAGACCAGGAAACGATCCTTATTCGAACACTTATAACCCCGGCTAGAGAAACCATCTAAATTTTTCTTGGAGACCACAACCAATGGTTGACCCTGCCGCACCTCAACCTCAATATCAGGACCGAACATATAGGCATGGACCATACCATCAATTTCAAAATGCTCCTCAACCGTTTACTACTGGTCATAGCTCAATTTTTGAGGAAAAAGTTCTGAAAGCACTAGAATGATTAGAAGTCAACACTCAAATCCTTAACTCCCACACACAATCCATTGCTAAGCTAGAGACCCAAATAGGTCAACTAGCGACTACATTCAGTAGGAGGGAAGGAGGAAAATTACCTAGCCAACCCGAGAGCAACCCAAGAGGGCAATTTGTGATTGAGAGTTCTAATACCCAGAAGTTTTTTCTGAACATGCTAAATCAATCATGACTCTGAGAAGTGGGAAGGTCATTGAACACACTAGTAAAACCAATGAGACCGACCCTAAACCTCTAACCGAATCTAAATCACCCAAGAACAAGGAGGACCTTAAAATAGAGAATGAACCAACTGCACCAGAATCATCTTACTTGCCTAAAGCCCCATTTTTGGATGCCCTGAAAGCCCCTATTCCTGCAGATAAGAAGGGAGGAAGACTCGACGAGATGTTGGAATTGTTTAAGCAAGTCCAAATTAATCTTCTCCTTCTTGATGCAATCAAACAGGTCCCTGCTTATGCCAAATTTTTGAAGGATTTGTGCACCCAAAAATGTAAATCTAGATCACAAATTCCAAAGAAAGTATGCCTCACTGAACAGGCTTGTTCTGTCTTCCAGCATGCCACTCCTCCAAAGCTTAAGGACCCAGGAGCCCCCATCATTTCCTGTGTTATAGGAGATTATCACATTGAAAAAGCTCTTCTGGACTTAGGGGCAAGTGTGAATCTTTTACCTAGTTCGGTGTTTGAACTTTTTGGATTCGGAGAACTGAAACCCACATCAGTCATACTACAATTAGCTGACCGATCAATTAAGGAACCACGTGGTGAGGATGTCTTGGTTAAGGTAGATGAGTTTTACTTTCCAGTTGATTTTTTGATTCTCGACATGGAACTAAGTGGTAACCCAAGATAAATTCCCATCATCTTAGGATGACCCTTCCTAGCTACGGCAAATGCATGCATTAATTGTAGGACAGGAGTCATGGACGTATCGTTTGGGAATAAGAAACTGAGACTGAATGTGTTTGGTGCTTCCCAAGGACCATCAATGGATAGTTGCTTCGAAGTAGATACACTAGAAGACATTATAGAAGATGCAACACCCACAATTCTAGCACCAGACCCCTTAGATACTTGCTTGGCTCACTTTGGAGTGTATGACTTTGAGGGATATATGAAAGAAGTTAACACCTTGTTGGATACACCACACGATAAAACCACTCCTCCATGGACAATCAAGTATGAGCCATTGCCCACCTTTTGTTGGTTTTATTGCATATGACGTCTGGCTGAAGACGTTAAACTTAGCACTTTTTGGGAGGCAACCCAAATTTCTTTTATTTTGTTTTAACTGATCTTCATTTTTTTTAAATAAATGACCGCTCTGTATGGAAGAGTCTGTCAATAAACTTGATGTTTGGCTGAAGATGTAAAACTTAGTGCTTGTTGGGAGGCAACCAAATGATTTCATATTTTTTTTTTACTTTATTGCAGCTACAGAAATTTAGAACAAGAGCATATTAATCAATGAAGCTATCTTCAACTTTTGAAGCAAAATTATCCCAGGTGCACTCTCTCCTTTTATTTTTTTTGCTTTCCTACTCTATTGAGGACAATGTAGATTAAGTTGGGGGGAAGGAAATAGAAATTAATCAAATCCTCGAGTATGGTCAGAAATAATTAGTTTTGTGTATCCAAATTTTATTTTGATTAAGAGTCAATTAGGCATCCTAATAAATGAATGATTAACGGTCAAGATAATTTTAGAGATATTGAGGAATAAATTATTAAGAAAACCCAATGAATGGTAGGGTTTAGACTAGACCAAATTTTAGGAGTGATTCTACAACCCTCTTCTTACTGATCTCAATAAAGAATCTGCTTCATGAGAGAGTGGGTGGAAAGGTCAAGGTATGCAAAAATTCTCCTTAAAATATGCTTTTTATTAAAAAAAATATATATTGGTTTTCTACTGCGTAACCGGGCCCCTTCGCCTAAGTAAGTGTTGTGGTTCGCGTAAAAAGGTGGACAATGTTAAAAAAAAAAAAGTGGATAATAAGGGGACTAAATTACAAGAAGATAATAAACCCCTCTCACATTAAGTTAGAGGATTTAAAGAGTAAAGTGGGGAGTTAGTGAAAGAAAAGCTCTTGAAATTTTTTTAGTTAATACTCAGCCACTAATTGGGTCAAATTGATAATCCAATGAAGTATCTCTTTAATGGTCTGACCAGGTAGCATCTACCTTTTGGGATGCCTAACCTAACCTTTTATTCAAGACCGAGTCAGTACACAATGCTGATATATCTATTTTACTCGAAGATTTGCAAAATTCAAGTTGGAGGGTGTGATAAATACTTAATTTAAGTCATTTAAAGTAAAAAATTATATTTAATTTATTTTATTTATTAAGAATTTGATGCTTCTTTTTATGTTTTACAAGAAAAGTGATCGCTAATACAAAGAGTCCAATTCGTTGATCAAAAAGACTCAAGTTTGAAGAAAATTAGACTTAAAATAAAATTAAAATAAAAGAAAGATGCATACGGTATTATAGAAAATGAAGATACTATGCAAGGAATCTAAAAAGGATATTGGCATCATTTTAAAGAAACAAAAGTTTCTTTTTGGTAATCAAAAAGAAACAAAAGCTTCCTGGGCGCGCGAGTGGGCGCGGGCACAGGCGTGGGCGCGCGAGTAGGCGCGGGCACAGGTGCGGCATCGCGAGCGGGTGTGCGCAGACGCAGCATCGCAGGGGCGCGGGTGCGGGCATGCGGGTACGGGCACATGGCAGGCGGACGCGAACAGATGAACAGATTCTCATTAAAGAAAAAAAAATTATTAATATTTGAAAATATTTTAAGAGGAAAGATTTGTATTTTCTTTATCTGTTTGTGATCTTTTAGTCCTTAGTATTTTTTTTAGTCCCACATCGGAAAACCATGTAAAACTCCTCCCTCCTAACACCTATAAAAAGGCTTTTGTACTCCCATTGGAAGAGGAGCCCAGAAATTCTTCTAGAACCTTGCATAGAGGAATAGAAAGGGACTACTTCATGAGCAGCTAGGCTAGCAGTCTCGGAAGTGGAGAAAAAATTTTGTAACGACACAGAGATGGTTTATTGTTCTAAACTTTCTTGTATTTCTTTATATGCAATAAAGATTATGCTTTTTATTTAAATCATCAAGAGTTCTTTATTTGCTCTCTTTCATATACTTTTATTTATGCTTTCCTGTTAGATTAATATTAGGAACAACTTTTACTTTTCGAAGATGCACCGTGATCTACGGGTACAGGGCGTGTCGAGGAAAGAAAAGTTGTTTACCTAGTACTTTCTGGAGACACGTCGTGATCTACAGGTACGGGATGTATCGAGAAAAGATAGGTATTTTTTCTAAGGTTAATCGCATCTAAAAAAGATATACAACTCTGCTAGTGCAAAATTAATTCAAAACTCCCGAGCTCTTTATTTTCTAATTACATCAATTTTAAGATAATTTATTTTCTAAATCAAAATAATGCTTCTTTCTTTTATTTTGTAATCTCAACTTAGCCCAAGGTCCCTGAGGATACGATCTCGACTCATCCTACCTATGTAGTGAGTAGAGTTATTTTTGGTGCTATCAACGACTATGCATCAGACTCTCTACTTGCACCATAAAGCTCGAGGTTACCTCTTTTCAGATCTTTGATATTTTGTAGTTGCAGTAACGAACTACAAAAGTGCGATCCACTGGTGGTATTCAATATCCAAATATCAGAGTCTGAATCACTCAATAAAAATAGGTCTATATCATATATACACCTTTTGGTGTTACACTTGCACCCTACTTCAATCTTACAAGATTATTCTTGCAATTATACTCTCAATTTTCAAATTTGCCATAAATAATATCCATACAAACATCATTACCTTCTCATTATTACTGACCAATCTAGGGTCAGAAATATCCAGAATATCAGAATTTTTTTCTGATATAAACCTAATTTGTAAGTTCTTCAACCAATCCACATAGTTGTATCGGTTAATATAGTTTTATTTATTATATCATGGGATGAAAATAAAGAAGCCATAATGTAGACTTAAATCTACATAAAATAATAGTATAAGCAGAGCACTCATGTTTGACATGCATAACTAGATGAGGACTTTTAAAACTAGTTATGTCTCTCACTATTTTATTAGATACCATAGCCCTCTCCTATGGTAAACGAGATATATTTTATATTTATCTTAGTGAAATTGAGAACCTAATTTCTCATAATGATCTTGTGTTAACACAACAAACCCTTATGAGTTCATAGGTAGGAAACTCTTTCCAATTACATCTCATGCAATTCTCAATATTTTATCTTGGCCTCTAAAATATTATTAGCCTTGTGTTAACACAACAAGCTATAATATTTTAGATAAGTAAGATCCTTCATTTCAATACAGTCAAAATCGAATATAGTTGCCCTTGTGTTAGCACAACAAAGCAGTATATCCAAAATTACCGTAAACATCTTTTATGCACCAGGATTATGTTATATCAATCCTTATGACAAGCCTTATGGTAACACAACAAACTAGCCATAGTTCATGATGTAACATTAACCTAGCATGAAGGAAGGCCCTTAGTAGTGTTTAAAATACTAAGCTACCTTCATTCAAGATTCGAACTAATCTAATTGGCCAGGAAAGTATTGAGATTGGTGGGGGTTCTCCATTGCTTTTCTTAGACACCAATAAAATTGGCCAGATCAGCAACGGAACCAATTAAATAACCACCGCACTTGAAAACACTCCTTAGCCATCAATTAATTAATCGATTCAAGAAAATAGGTCAGCTTCTGGTTCACAACACTATGACTTAATATGATTTTTATGAGGGCTTTAATGGTCTCAACACATCCTAATTCAATCTATCACAAGAATGCACTATAATAGTTGTATCTTAATAATCATAACAACTAATTATGGTATCTTATCATATCTCTAAGATATGAAAGCAGAATCATACAATATGATTATAACTAAACATCTCAAGCATATCATATATGCATTAAGTTCTAATAACATGAATGAATATAAAATACTCTTTTCACGGTTCTTCTTCTTGGAACATCACAATGGCACCCCTACATGCCATAAGAGTACCCTATTGAATAGGAAGAGAGGATCTCTGAACCCTACTTGCTCTTATGACCGGACAGTCTGGTGATGAACTCCAATTAGAGTACTAAGCTACTAAAAAAAATTTACACATACATCATGCAATTTATATTTAAAACATATCTCTAAGACATGATAGGGTTTGGATGTTCAATCGGGTTCAACCCTTGACCCGACTTGAACCAAACCAAAAACTCATGCTTGATCACAATTAAGATAATAATTTAATATTTGATTACATAAATCAAGATAGGCTCTGATACCACTGTTGGGTTCTGGTGGCACAGCGGAAGAGTTAGGTGTTTAAAATTTTTATTCAAAACATCCAATGCACCGGAAGCCCTAATGCCCAGAAACTCTTGGCTATAATAATCAAAGCATAATAAATATAAATTAGGATAAGAAGAATACCTATAGCGCTAATCTCAATTTCTAAAAGGCATCCAAGTTTCCATCCTCTAATAGTGATCCACACAAAAATTGAACCAAAGACAGTGCTCCTTCTTTACCTTACTCAAGAGTTCTAGGCCCTAGAACTTGACTAGCCTCGTATCGATCAAGTTTCTTCAAGAACCTAACCTCACCCTCTTAGAAGCTCCTCTGAACTTTTGATTCTCTTTCTTTAGGACCCTTACAACTCTTGTTAGGATCAGATAAGGCTTTGTCTTAAATTCTAAAGCCTTGTCTTAAATCCCAAAGCCTTGTCCTAAAACTAAGATAGGTTGTAAGAAAGAAAATAGAGCAACATGAGAGAAATTGGAAACTTTTCTTTGATTCATCGGATACCCAGCACCCTGATCTATTTATAGCCACCAGAGGGATGCCAAAAGAGAGAGACATACCTTATCCAAAAGATGTATCTAATCTGATAAGGCGTATCTGATCTGATTATCAGAGATAAGAGTTCCTTCAAGCAGAAGGACTCTTATCCATGATATGTCGATCAGCATCCTAGTCTGTACGCATGCAACCAAAGAAGAGATGTTTTCACATCCCTTCTCAAATCAAAAAAATCCTCAAAAATTCACGTGGATTGGAGATTCAATCTAAATTCTAGAAAATAAAAAATAGTGATAAAATTCTCATGAAAAGATGCTCTGCTCGCACCTCTTCATGCGAGTACTGATCACCAAGCGTGCAGGCATCAGGACTGACTTATGGCATCCAGATAAGTCTGGAAAAATTTCAAAAAAATTATCAAACATAGCTTATCAAATGTAGAATGTTATCACCAGAAATTATTCTAATCTGAAAGCATTTTCTAGGGTGAAGGACTCTCCAAATCATAGAGAGATGCAATGCTTCTGCACGCACGCGTGAGACATCCTTCTTTTTTCAATTTTTTCTCTTCCCAAAAAATTCTAGAAAAAATATATATCTTGCTTTGAGATGTGTAACAGAGAATGGAGGGTGATGTGGGCTATCACACATATTTTAATCCCATAAAAAATAATATTTTTTCTTCTATCCACGTCAACACTTGTACGTAGAACCTGTTTTGCACCAAGAGTCCACCACAACTTGGACTCTTCATAATTGGTGTTAACATGGGATGTGATGCCTCAATTTGGGCTGCTTCCAGGTGATATGACCTAACCCAAATGTTTACCAAATTGGGCTAGCTAATTAGCAAGGGATGGGATCAAATTGATCTCCAAAGGAGCAAGGGTTTCCACACGTGCTAGCATGCTTATCGAAACCCTAATTGAATCCAAAATTCCAATCAACCTTTTTCAAAAGGGTCCTTGGCCAATTTCTATATGTGTGTGACCCATTGAGTTTTACATCTAGCTGATAGTAGGTCCAGGTATAAGTTGACCAAATTTGATTAGATTTCAATCTAATCGATTTTGGTCCAATCGAGCTAATCCGAGTTCAATAATTAGAATCATTTCTAATTGGCAATCAAATTAAACTCTTTAATTCGGTCAAAAAACCTACAAGTCAAGATTGACGTCTAGCAACGTATCATGACTACCCAGAAGATGTAGAATTTAATGAAAATACCAAATCTACCCTTCAGTGATAAATTACTATGCAATTTAATCCTTCGATTATCCTTACACCCTGAATATGTTCATGAGTATGGAATCATGTCAAACTCAAATACATATTCATATCGATTCTCAATTAACTAATAATGACTTCAATGAAGAAGCATTAGAAACTCTTTCTAATCTCCTTCCTGCTTTTGGCCAAAAGACTTTTCTGAGTCATCTAGGATTGAGAATACACAAGATGCAATCTTCTCTTATTAGGAGTGATCGATTTCATATTGACCTACTCACAACCTTCATATACACTCCACCATATCCAGAATATCCCGTACATGTCTAAATGCCATGCCTGGTTATGAACCAAAATATGAGTTCATGTGCATAAGATTCTATGATGGTTTCAGGTCCAAGGATCACTTGCACAACTCCCACTTAGAGAACTATCTTTGACATGCAAATAAGACTTTCATAAGATGTTCTCTTTCTTCGAGTCAATTCAGTGAACTCATTTCTCAAATGAGCACCCACATCCTTGTATTAGTGTCTCACAAAGTGGCTAGTGAGATCTGCCACCCTCTCCATTGAGCATACATAGGATGTGCCAGTCTATCTGAAACATTGATCCCCGACTCAATGCTCCTACGATTAGGAATATTTAAGATTAGGATTTTAGAATTTTAGGTCTCACTAGCATGACCCATTCATGTCTCCTAAAATCATTATCCTAATCTTTGGGATTCATCATAATCTTAGACATAATAAGATGCAGCTAATATGATGAATCAATATCTGAAATAATAATAAATATCATTTCATGAGTTAAAAAATTTTAAAAAAAGTTCCATCGCAACACACTTGTGATTGGCTTATAGGGTACTTTTCTTTCAAGATCATATTTTAGAGACTACTCGATATGTGCTCGAGAACATTCCAAGCAAATCGATTACCAAAACTCCATATAGGATATGAAATTGGGTAATTCGATACTCTCTTACTTTAACGTTTGGGATGTCAAACTTATGTGATATGTTCACAAACCGACTAGCTTAGATCTTGGTCTGATAAATATTATTTTAGAAATATTTCTTCTACCTTCCAGATGGACATGAGATGTTCATGAATCTTAAGGCATTCTTTTTGAAAAAGATGTTTCTTGATGAAGAAATTGATACTATTAAGAGCAATCTTGGTGAAGTTTGATAGGTAAAGGAACCAATTCTGACACAAACCAACAGAACCGAAGTTGATTAGATCAAATCCAAAGCCTGATGTAAAGGCATCCTTGAGTAGATATAGTAGAGTACTATATCAGCCGAATAGATACTTTGGTTTCTAGATTCGAGATAGAAATTTGATCTCTCATACAGATGCAATACAGGGATCTAACATTGAGAAGTGGTTTGGAGCAATTAAACTTGAAATAAAGTCCATAAAGATCAATGATGTATGGACATTCGTTGGTTCAGCTGAAAAGGTAAGACCCATAAGGTGTGAGTGGATTTTAAATGGATAAGAGGTGTAGATTAAAAGGTGGAGACCTATTAATTCTATCTAATTGCCAATGGATTTTATCAAGGTTATAGTGTTGACTATGACGAGATGATTTTTTTGTGACAATCCTTAAGTCTATTCAGATTGAATCAAGCTTCTCATAATTAGAATATATATTTTGAATATATAGCTTCATTAAGAATAAAGCAGAATCCTATATGTTTAAATGGATTAATAGTTCTGTAAAACTATTCTTTGTGCTATTTGGATGAAATTTTTTTAATCGAAAATAATATCCCTACATTATAGAGAATAAAAGCTTAGTTGTCATCTCTGCTCTCTATAAAGA
Organism: Elaeis guineensis; assembly: GCF_000442705.2. Lineage (NCBI taxonomy): Eukaryota > Viridiplantae > Streptophyta > Magnoliopsida > Arecales > Arecaceae > Elaeis > Elaeis guineensis. Next base: position 61,022,868 of record NC_026002.2, on the reverse strand, counting down.
TTTGGAAGGTTATGAGAATCATTCTTAAATATTTATGAATATTAAGGACTAATGGCTCGTTTATGGAGAATCTGACTTAAAACTTGTGGAATACTGATTCTAGTTTTTAGTCAGATGGGAATAACAAAGTTATGTCAGATTGTATTTTTATCCTAAAAAGATGAGCGACATGCTGGAAAGATTTCATGCAATAATTAGTAGCCAATTTATTTGTGATATGGAGTTCTTTGCAGCATTGATGTCAGAAAAGAAGTTGTTTGGTTATGGAAGTTCATTAGCGAGCTTGGAGAGGTATCCTCCATTGATGGTCCTGTTCTTCTGTATTAACAGCACTACTAGAGCCATAGCTCAAGCTAAAGAACTGATGTTCCATCTATGAACCAAACACTTTCTGCATTGCAATCACCTTGTTCGATTAGATCAAAATAAAGTCAACCTCAGAAAGATCGACTGAAAGGAGAACTTGATCGATCCATTGACTAGAACAATCAGATCTAATGAGTTTGATGATCTAAAATAGAAAATGAATATTTGATACCAATCTGATTGGCTTTAGTCCAAGTGAAAGTTGTTGAAAAATATGTCCTAAAGCCAATTATCGAGGTTAATAGATGATTGTGCTCTATATAAGTATATGAATTATAAAATAATAAATATTACCTGGAAGATTCATCATAAAAAATATATCTTCTAAAATAGAACTTATATGTTATAATGAAGTCCTTAGAACTACTACCAAAATGATAAAGGAAGATTTATCATGTGGTTCTTAAATCCTGCTCACGATCAAATGATACAATTATCACAAGGACGATAATTATATCGAGTGTAGGTCGTTGTATGTCATATTAGTTGGTTGTTCCCTTAATCAAGATGTGTGCTGATATGAATATGGCATATGGATAATATGTAGGAGTACACTTCACTAAGTGTGACCACTTTTGAAGCACTCTGCTATCAAGGGCTGCTCTGATGGGATATGGATATATGTGTCCCTCAGATCTTAGGATGCCTCGATGACTTACAAGAAACTCACTGTGCTTTAGTATTAGACTATCCAAATTTTTAATTCGATGATGAAAATTTTTTGGGTACAATCAAGTACTTGTAAAGTTTGAATGCAAGTCAAGATGAAATTGACCACTCCAAGTAAGATTGGAGATGATGCATCATTGTATTTCAATTCAGCAAAAATTTGATCAAAGTAATCCTAGAAGGAGGCACAGGATTTTTGAGGTTGAGACATAACGTGGACCACTCAACTTGGATTGATAGTTTAACTCAAAGTCGTCTTTGAGCATCGAGTGTCAAAGTGATGAATTATACAATAACTATATCCATATGGGTTCTAGAGTTTTACTGGGCGTATATTCAGCCTATCCAGATATCGAGTCCCATTACTAGATGGTTATATCAATTAGTATAGAAATTATTCTTGTGCTACCAGTTTAGGTTCGAACCTATAGGGTCACACACATGGAAGTGTTTGTTTGATCAAATGGCTAATCGATGATTATGAATCATTGAAGGATTTAATTATCAATTTGATTGATGATTAATCCTATGTAAATGATATAATAAATTATTTACTAATAGTTAATAAATTAGAAGAATAATTTATTAATAATATAATTATTAATTGGCTCAATTTGATTGAGCAATGGGGATTGGATTAGTTCTAATTGAAGTGGATTCAATTAGATTGGCTTTGGATTAATTGGATGCAGTCCTATTGAATAACATGGCTCATTCCAATTGATCTTAGGGATGCATAATTATGAAATTATTTTTTTATAGGATGGGATTAGATCTAATCCTATTGGATAATAGGCTTTGATTTGATCAAATATCATTTGATAATAGGCCTGATTGGATCAAGTCCTATTATCAAATAGCTTCCCTGAAACCATCAAGATCTCTATCCCTGGATCAATGAGATTTTAATCTAACTAATTCTTAATTGGATTGGGGCCTAATTGATTTTATAATTAGGCTAGCATTTAATTAGTTAGTTTGTTATAACTAATTCTTAAATTAGTTAGGATTGGATCCAAAGATTGGTTAGAGTTGGAACAGAATCTTGAGTCTTATGTGGAATAGGACTTAACCAACTAAAACACCCCATGTGATATATTCTCCACACCCCAATTTTCACCGTGAGAATTCCTCATGCCCTATAGGATTTCGCACCCCCTCTCTTCCTCCCATGGAAAATAAAGAGGCATCTCATCTCCTCTTTCTGGTCACCCAAAAACAAGGAGGGGGTGTCCAAGAGTTGGACGCCCCAAGATCCCTCTCGCAACATCCACTTTCTCATCTTCTTCTTGGTATATTTTTTTCATCTTTTTCTGCTAATTTTTTAGCATCAAAAAGAGGCTTCTCTGCTGATTAGAAAATAGAAAATTGGAGAAAAAAAGTTTTTTCCAAGGAGAGAAAGATCAAGGAAGAAGAAGGGTCTTCTTTCTTGTGTGCAGCCTTGAAGAAGGAGTTCTTCTTCTAGATTTTTTTTTAAAATAAAAATTAGATTAGATCTAATTTTTAATATATAAATTTAGAAGAAAAATACCATAAAAAATCTGGTTTGGTTTTGGGAATTCTTGATGTTTTAGATCAAGGAAGAAGATGGATCTTCTTTCTTGTGCGCAGCCTTGAAGAAGGAGTTCTTCTTCTAGATTTTTTTTTAATTTTTTTTAAAATAAAAATTAGATTAGATTTAATTTTTAATATAAAAATTTAAAAAATATATATATAAAAAAAAATTGATTGGACGTTTAGGGCTTCCTTGAGTTCTAGATCAAGAAGAAAAAGGGAGAAGAAGAGAGAAGAACGGTTCTTCTCTTGGATCCCTCTTTTAGATTTTTATAGATCTCAAAATTTTATATGATTTTTAGTATAAAAAATTAGATTAGATATAATTTTTATCATAAAAAATTAAAGAAGAAAAGTTCTTCTTAAGGATGTGAAAGAAAGAGAGAAAGGTTATCTCTTGTGCATGAAAAATTGAGAAGAAAGGATTCTTCTCTTGATCTCTATTGTAGAGATCAGATACATAGATCTAGGAAGAAAAGGAGAGGGTCTCTTTATTCTTTAATTCCATCATATTCCTCTCAAATCAGTCAATGGATAATATCTTCACGAGCTAGCACTCCCGGGGAGATCGATCAGCACTAGGACTTCGTGTGGATACCCGTAGAGGTCGGACGCATGTGTGGCTGCCAAACATCATCAAGAATCATCTATCATAGATTTTGGATACGGTGATGTACTACCCACACTCAGATATAAGATTTTGATCTCAATTAATTTTTAGATGCAATCTAAATATGAATTAGATATGATCTGTACTTGCTAAATTTTAGATTTCAAATGTGTATACATGCATATTAGTTTATATCATAGATCCTGTATGATAATTTAGATTTAAACTATACATCATTATAGCTTAAATTATTTAATCTATGAATATTCTGCTGTAAAATTTTTGAAAATGCATGCACATCACCCACCACGCTTCCCTTCAATGAGTTCTCCATGACCTCCTTCAAGTCGGGACTCACAATAGAAGGACTGAATTATATGATAACTATATCTAAGAATTCATATATTTATTCTACTAAATTATCAGTATATATTGCTAGATATCACTGGTGGATTGTGAGACTCATTGGGCATCATCTTGATGATCGATGACCCTAAAAAGGTAGAGCTGAAATTATTTTAATCCATCAAAAAGAGTTTCGATAATATTATGATGGAGATTATAATATTTCTCACTACCAGATAGAATGAAACCTATGGGGTCACACATTAATAGATTTAATCTTGAATTAACCAATTGGACTTATGGAGTTCTAATTGGATTAGGATTTAATGAAATCCTATAAGGTTTAAGAGAACCATGCTAGCATATGGTTAAACTAATTTTTCTCTAGACTTTGATTTCTTATTAGATAAGGATTGGATCAAGTCTATTATCTTGAACCTAATCTAAATATATTTTGATTTGAATTTAGTGGGGCACCTATTTATGGGCCCAAAAAGATTAGATTAAGTCAATGAGTTGACTAACTAATCTCTTATTTTCTCCCTTGTTCTTTTCTAATGTGATGATGATTAATTAGAAAGAAGAGATGGCGCATGCTCCTCTTTTTGGAAACTCCAAGTGGCACCATCCCTTGGAGAGGGCATGAGATAAAGAAAGGACCCACCATCTCTTTTGATTAGGCATGGAAGGAGAGAGAGAGAGGGGCCACGCCACCTCTCATGTGCATAAAATCCTTAAGGGGTGCTAAGAGTTGGTGCCCCAACTACCTGCTTAATAAATCAAGTGGCACCATTCATCTTTCCTTATGAGATGAAGGTGCCATATCCACTTGACTTTTGAGGTAAGAGCCTTTCCAATTAGGTCTGATTTTTTTAGGAAGAAAATTAGATTAAAAGATAAGAGACCTTATAAGATTAGATCTAACCTTTTAGTTTGATTGGATAATGATTTGAAATCAAAGAAAGGCCTATTTAAGGAGATGGTCTCCTAGGATTTTAGAATTAATTGAAGAATTGAAAAAAATTTAGATCTTTCCCTCTCTCATCTCCATGCCACACCCTCTCTCTTCTCTCTTTCCAATGCCTAAGAGTTGGGCATCCCATCCTCTCACAAGCCTGAGTCAAGGGTAGTTTCTTCTGCAGCAAGGATCAAGGAGAAAAGGCTGCAGTTTAAGAGTTGAGATCACAGTCAAGATCAAAGAGTTGATCAAGGTTCAAAGAGGCTAAAATTCTACTTAGAGAAGGATCTACAATAAGAAGAAAGATTCAAGGGTGATTTCAATGGATACCTGTAGAGGTTGGATATGTGTGCGGCTCAAGAACCTTAGGATCTAAGATCATTAGTAGCGATGCGTTCCAACCCATACAAGGTATTGAGATCTGATCTCAATTTTTACTTTTAATTTTTATATTATATGCATATCTTAGATCCAGGACTCAGGTAGATATAGATTAGATCTATTGTATATGGGGTTAAAAGGTTTAACCTAGATCATTTTTGGTTTCTACTTCAAAAAGATTTTGAAATCTATACGTGCAATCCTATCCGATTTTCTAACAGTGGTATCAGAGCCATAGATTTTTCTTGGTATGTATAATCTAATTTTTGATTTAGATCTAAAAGTATGAGTGCTTTAAAATTGATCTTGTGCTGATATAAGGTTGTCCTGATATAGGGTTAATCTCCTATATTGAAAAGATTGTCCTAGTACAAGATTGATAGTTTTTAAAAAATTATTTTTGAAACTTTTAAATCAATCTTTTAGATCTTAAATCATATATATTTAATCATATTAGATCTGAAATTAAAATGATTAAAAGTTTACATCAGATTGATATAAGGTTGTCCCGATATAGGTTTTACCCCCTATATTGAAAAGGTTGTCCTAGTTCGTTGCAAATCTTTTTTTTTGAAAAAATATTTTCAAAGTATTTTAATTATTATTTTAGATCTAATTTTATATATATGAGATATGTGTTTTATTAGTTTTAGATTTGAAACTTAATATATATGTGTGATATATGATTGTAGTTTAGATCTAAAACTGCAAACATGTGAGACATGTTTTAAATATAGATCCTTTAATACATATGCTAGATATGTATTTTGATTTATTTTAGATCTAGATATTTATGCATATATTGATATATATTTTTGATTCATTTTAGATCTGAAAATGATATATATAATACATGGTTTGTGCACCCATGGTCTAAAACTTGCTTTTCAGTCAAATCCTAGATCTAAAATCATAGGATCTTTATTTTTGTTATATGGTAAAGTTGTTTAGATTTGAAAATTATTTCTCATCTAAATTAAAACTTTAAATGATGTAAAAAAAATTTTAATTGCATAAAATATGGGCTTGGGTATGGGTTGAACCAATTAGGTCTAGAGATTAAACTACAATAGGCTCCATGATTAGATCAGGTTAGAACCTTTTTTTCAATTTTGAGTAGTTGATCGAACTCGATCAGATATTGATGGGTTTGGGTTAATAGGGGCTCAAAATTGAGATTAGTTGTAGTTAGTCAATCGATTCATACTTGATGTGAATTGACTATCTCAAGATCGAATTTGGCTCCTTGATTCGAGCTTGAATAACTAAGTCAATGTATTCGATTCTAATAGATAATTTGGTATCTAACGTAAGTTTGGCATTCTTGATCGGTGGTCTTTAATTGGGAGCTACTCACATATATGGCATCTATGGTGAGTAAGTGGCATATTCTTTCCATCGATCTCACTTATCTGGCCATTTGGTAGATTATAGATTAAGTCTGGTCAATTAGTGATTCATGTTCACCCAAGCCAGCTAGGTGGATCAAATATGAGATAAGGTGACCTAAACCAGTTTAGTCATTATATTTAATGTATGTGACTAAATAGATGAGACCTAAATTAAATCTCCTCAATTGAATATTAAGTCTAGCAGTCTTCCACCATTGTAGAGATACGGGTGCCTATCCTGTCGTTGATCGTTCTTGGCTGGTTACAGTGGTTCGGTTGCATCAGGGAGGCATAATCACTTTATTGGCATCTGATGCCCCAAGGTGGAGATGGGGTTGGGCCCAATAACTATTAGGTGAGGGATCCAATGATGGCTTTGCACCTACTGATGAATGGCAGGTCTGACTTAACTAAGAAATGTGTCAATAACTGTTAGGTGAGGCCATGAGACTTAGAGACAAATTTGTTGCATCTTGTTTGGTGAAGCAATGGATAAGGTGTTGTCCACTCATTGGTTCATGTGTCATCAATAACTATTAGGTGAGGTGCACACGGATCAATAGGAGCACAATATCCACTAGAAACTGATCGCGTATAGATTTTTATTGCTCCACCCGAGGAGTGTGGGAGATTTTAAAAAATAGTGAGAGTCTTGTTTGTTTTTAAAATCTCCAGAACAAACATCTATCTAGTACAAACATCTAATAAGAAAATATTTTCTCTGTAGATAGCCATGTCAAGTTCCAACCCACTAGCTCAAATCTTGACAGCAATAGGTTGATCGAGTCCAATCATAATGACTGACTCCAGAACTTGAGATTAGATCTCAATTTTGAGAAATTGACTCATGTCCTTAATTAGGCTGAGCCTTCTGAAGGCACATCTGATTTGCTCGTAATTGAAACTTATCTAATGATTTTCTCTTATTCTAGTTGGATGTGGATTCTGGTTCGAGTGCATACTTGTACACTTCAATGCAGGATCTAGAGAAAGTTAGAGGGTTAAGAGAAGGTGAGATTATTCTCCAAATTGACAATGGGGAAAGAGTTACTGTCATAGCCGTCGGAACCTACTCTTTGCAATTATCATCAGAATTTAGTTTAATTTTAAAATATTATTTTTATATTCTTGTAGCTAGTAAAAATTTGATTTTTGTATCTATACTAGCACAAGATAATTATAATTTTTATTTTAATAAAAATTATGCATAATTTATTTTGAAAATAAATATGTTATACGTGCCTATTTGATAGACGATCTTTATCATTTGCATGTGGATGCAAGTGTTAATATTAACAAGCAAATAGTGAATACCATAGGGTTTAAGAGATCTAGAGATAGGATCAGTCAAAAATATCTGTGGCATCTTAGATTAGATCATATTAGAGAGGACAGACTTAACAAACTAGAGAAAGATGATCTTCTCAGACTATTGACTTTCGAGTCTTTTCAGGTTTGTGAGTCATGTGTTTAAAGAAAAATGGCTAAGCTACTCTTTGTAAGACAAGGAGAAAGGGCCACTGAGTTATTAGCCCTGGTGCACATTCATGTGCGTGTTCCATTCGATGTATAGGTTAAGGGTGGCTATATTTACTTCATAACCTTTACTGATAGTTTTTCACGGTATGGATTTATGTATTTGATGCACCATAAGTCTGAAGCCTTTGAAAAGTTTAAAAAGTTCAGACATGAAATAGAAAAATAGATTAGAAAACTCATAAAGGTTCTTCGATTAGATCGAGAAGGAAAATACCTCAATGGAGAATTTTAAGCCTATCACAAGGATAATGGTATAGCCTCACAATAAACACTGAGGGAAACATAGGTAGTGCTATGCATGCAATTTCAAAATTTTTGTACAGTAGAAAAATAAAATTAAACTATTTAATCTAAATTACATGCATAAGATCTAATCTAGACTTCCATGCCATGAAGAAAATATAAAATATGATGTACTTTAGATCTGAAAATAAAAACACACATCGATCTCATCGATGTTGAAATCCTAGATCCAACTATTAGATCTAACGGTATAATCAAAATAGGTTAGAGATGATTACCAAACCAATTAGATTTTGATCTTCTCTGGTCTAACACTTGGAGAGAATATTCCTCAGGTCACTCACAGCCACGCAAACTCATCTGGCCTCTATAGAAAAATCCACACGAAGACTAGTGCAGATCAGGGACTTGGAGGTGCTAGCCTGCAAGCAACTTTGACAGCTGGTTTCTTCCTTCTTCTTCAAGCAACTTGGACAATCCAAAGAAAGAGAGAATCTAGAGGAAGAGAGGAGGAGGAGAAGAGGCTCTAGAAATAAAAACCATCAAGAGAATTGATCATGGGATGTCCAAGAGAGAGGACCCCTTTTTATAGACTAAGAATTAGGGTTTTTACAAGGAAGGACACCAATAGTCCATGCCAAAACCACCTTCTGGCATTCCAAAAAATTTTTAAAAAATTATTAAGATGTAGAGAAAGATTTTGAAGTCTCACATGTTAGATGTATGCCCTAGATGCCAGATTGGCTGACATATTCCTATACAAATCTAAGAGTAAACTTGTAATTTTGACTATAAATCAATAAATAGGTTATTCTTCTATCACATTATGTACATTGTGTCTGTGATACATCCTTTGAGTTAGTAGGAATGTCAATTCATATTTTCAAGAGTTGAAAATTTAAGACATGAATTTACATAACTAACTCATAAACAGCTCCTGACCATAGAATCATCACGAGGATGGTGATTGATCTGGAAGGTTGGTGTACGATCGCTTTCTTAGGATAGATGTATCTTGAGTCTACAGTGTGGAGACATCAAAGTGAGAGTACAGGTATTTATTGAGAACGAGAGTACTGAGCATGATCATATCGAGCAGTCATAAGGAAGTCTACCTTCTCGTCGATGACTAGCTCGATGCTGCAGTTGTGTGTCTAGTTCTTTAACCTGAGGTGCATCGACAGTTCACCTTGAGTGTGTTATAATTTGACTATATCATAACTCAGTCTCCTAGCCATTCGAAATTTTGAGGTGCATGTTGGCTGTAGCATATTCATTGTAGGAACTAGGTCGCACCAAGATGGGATCTATCAACCTCAGTAGATGAGAGGAGTAGTCCTATGATGATCGAAAGATTGAGTCCTTAAGCCTATGGACATGACAGAGTGAAATAATAAAAAAGAGTTTTCTATTAAGGTTTCACATCGGACTTGGATCGATCGATTGATTCATATGACTGATGTTGGGTTTGACGAGTTCACCTTAACCCTAATTCAGTCAGGACTCATGATAGAAGAACTCAATCACACAGGTAGCTGCACCGAGAGGTTCATCTTCAGTTCTGATGGGTTGCCACCATATACTGCTAGATATCACTGATGGATTTTGAGAGCAATTAGAATGATCTTGATGATCGATCATTCTAATTGTCTGAATCAGAAGAGTTCTGATCTATCAAAAAGAGTTTCGATGATGTCGATGATGAGATCATGACATATCTCATTACCATACAGAATTGAACCTAACTAGATCATACTAACAAGGGTTAGGATCTGGATGTCATCAATTGGGCTAGCCCAATTGATTTAGATTAAATCCAATTAGGTTCAAAGAAATCGTGCTAGCACACGATTGAGCCTAACTTTCTCCTCGTGTAATCTTTTCTATCTCAACTGAGCCAAATGTGATTTGACTCACCTAAAGAACCTTGAGAAGATTTCTCTTAGTCTAGCTCAAAAAAGCCTTGTCTTAATTCATGAGATGAATTTAAGACAACACCTGCTAATTCCTGACACCTGCCATTTTCATTTTAGGATATCTATCAAATGTTGAAATATGGGTCTTAAACTGAAGGCTACTTAGCAAGAGCTCATTGGAAAATTTTTATGGAGTGTCCACATGCCAAATCCATATTAAATTAGGTGCCATAATCAGATTATGGCATGAGCCAAATTGGATTAAGTGGGCACCCCAAGTGGATAAGGATGGAGAGTCTTGATCAACATGGACTCTTGGGCGTCACCTCCCTTGTGCTTATCCAAAGATAGTGCCAACATAGGAGAGAGGGTGGGGGTTCTTATCTGATGTGATCAAATGATATCACTCCACCAATCAGAATTTTTTTAAGATTTATTAGAATTTTTTGATTGGTCGAATGATATGGCAATGCGCAGCGCAGCAGGCTCTATATAAACCCTGTCTGTGTCTAGGGTTTTGAGATTCTACTCCCTACCCAGTAAAATCCAGCCACCCCTCCTCTTCACCACATCCTCTCTGGTGCTCTCTCTCCCCTCTTCACGTCCAAGGAGTTGGACATCCATCTGGCGAAGGTCTAAGGCATGGTGACGCCTTGAACAGGAAGGCTACAGGACTTCTTTGACAGACTGCTGCTCCAACTTCAGAAAGAGTTTTGAAGTATTTTAAAATCAGATTGAGATCTAATTTTTGGAGCAAAGATTTGTGAGGAGAAGATGATCTAGATCCTACCTGAGTAGATACTGATAGAGGCCAGGTGATTGCATGTCTAAATCAGAACCTCAGGCTTGCTGTGATCATCTACAGGGTAATCAGATTACCCTTGAGATATTTCATATTTTTTTATATTTTTAGATTTATTTTAGAATTAATATCAGATAATAAAATTAGATCTAAAGATTTAGGTCTGAAATAAATGTAGGATAAATTTTTTTTTTTAATTATTCCACCTCAGATTTGATGAAATCTGGAAGATCCTACAAGGAAAAAAGTGGTTTTTCCTTCAACTGGTATCAGAGCCAGGTTCATGGCTCAGTTTCAGATCTAATTTAGATCTAATTTTAATTTTAATTTATCTGATATTAAAGAATTTTAGATGTCACATCAGATGTGATATGATCTGAAATCAAAATATTTAAAATTAAATCTAAGAAGATCTAACATGCATGAGATGCATGACTAGACTAGGAATAGTTTGATCTATGAATAGTCTTGTAAGTTTATGTTTTAATGAGATTAAAATATAATTTAGATCTAAATTATTTTTTGATTTTGATGATATAAATATTATATATTTAGATCAAAAATAAAAAATAAAAATTTAGATAATACATAAGATTGATCTGTTACATGCCTAGATTAGTTATAGAATTGTTCTAGTAACTGTCTAGAATAAATTTTATGTTGAATAGTTTAATTTAAATTTTATTTTTTAGATATTATATGTGATGTATTAAATCTGAAAGTATATTAATTAGATCAATTTTTGATATATGAGATATATGCAAAGCATGTATTAGTTAGATCTTAAATTGTATATATGATATGTAAATTTAGATCTAACTAGTTTTGTAGTTAAATTTATATTTCTGATTAAGGTGTTCCTCATGGCCGTCCAGTCATAATAATAAAATAAGATTTAAAGGTCCTCTCCTCCCATTCAGTGGGGTGTTCTTATGACGTGTAGGGGTACTGCGCGTTCATCCTTAATCAGAAATCAAAACTTACTTTTCTGCAAAACTCTAGATCATGAAACCCTAGGATTTATTTTACATGTTTTGTTTATGAACCCAAGACTTAATTAATGAATTAAACTTATGAAAGTAAATTAGGTCTAAAATTGAGAATTTCAGATCTAAATCATTTTCATAAAATTAGGTTTGGGCTTGGGTAGCTCAATTAGGTCTAGCGGTTGATCAAACAAAATCAACAGTTAGTTAGGTGAGATCATGAAAGCTAATAATTGACCAGCCTAATAGGATTATGTCTGGGTCAAGGTCGAATCACATTTAGATGTGACTCGATCAAGTTAAGACCTAATTTGGCTCAGTGGTTAGAGCCTGGATTATAGGCTAACCCAATTAGTTCTGATTCAATAATTTGGTGCCTAAGGTAAGTTGGGCAGATGCGACCAACTGGTTTTTAATTGGAAGCTACTCGACTCAAATGCATTCTTGTCGAGTTAATGGCATATCCTTCCCACCGATCTCACTTACCTGGCCATATGTGTCTACTCAGTTCTGATTAGAGGTGGCTAATAATTCGAGCTAATCCATGCCACTAGGTTAGTCATAATTATTATGACTATGTCAAGTCAAGTTTAATGAGACCTCAATCAAATCTTTCTAAGAAAATATTAAGTCTAAGGTCTTCCACCATTGTGGATGTGTGGGCCCTTTCCGGGGTTGATTGTTCTCGACTGGTTACAGTGGCTCAATTGCACCGAAAAGATGCAACCATGTCCATTAGGTATTGGATGCTACGAATTAAAGGATGGGTTGGGCACAATATTTCGGATACGGTGAGGGACCCAATCAGGAATCTAGTTTGTGCAAATGGTGGATTTGACTTAACTAAGGATTGGAGCAATATCCCGGGCACGGTGAGCTTCATGAATTAGAGATCAAGTTTTGGGTGCACCATGATTAGATAATCATTGGACAAGAGTTGTCCACTCATCGGTTGACCCATCATCAATAACTGTTAGGTGAGGTGGTGAGCCAGTCGGTGAGACCGTACCACCCATTAGAAATCACTAATTACAAAAATTTTTACATCTCTACCAAGAGAGTGTAGGGATCTGAGAAAATAGTGGGAGCCTAATTTGTTTAAAAATGAAACCCCTAAACAAATTGGTTAAGTCTGATTACAAAATCTAACTAGAAACTGTTGACTCTCTACAGGAAACATGTCTGCCTCAAACCCCCTGACCAAAATACTAGACACCCACAGATTGACTGGACCCAATTTCAAGGATTGGTTGAGAAACTACAGAATTATACTGGGTTCTAAAAAATTGACCCATGTCTTGGACCAGGACCCACCTGCCATGCCAGCACGTCCGACTACTGAACAGAGAGCGTCTCTGAAAAATAGATGGATGATGATAACAAAGTAAGGTACTACATGTTGGGTGCAATGTCTGATGACTTGCAGCGCCAACATGAGAATATTTTGACTACCTACTAAATGTTGGCTCACCTACAAGAGTTGTTTGGTAAACAAAGTCGCATAGCCAAGTATCAAGTCTGTCAAAGACTTTTTAAGGCTAAAATATGTGATGGGCAGTCAATCCAAGATCATTGTTTGACAATGATCAAGGATCTTGAGGAGCTTGAGAAGCTCAGTATCATCTTAGATAAGGATTTTTAGATTGATGTGATCTTTCAGTCCTTGTCTGATGCATATGGTCAATTCATCATGAACTTTTATATGCATAAGATGCAGTGTACCTTGGCCGAGTTAATGAACATGCTGGTTATGGCTGAGCTTTCTATGAAGGGTTCAAAAGGCTCAGTTCTCACTATGGAGCGGATTTCTTCCAAGAAAAAATCTTTTGGAAAGAAAAAAAAAGTCTGCGAAGAAGCAGAAGGTGGATGGGAAGAAGATGAAGATAGAACCGAAGAAGAAGGCTGTTGAAAAGAAAAAATATTTACACTGCCAATCAGACGGCCATTGGAAGCAAAACTGCCATCAGTACCTGGCCACCCTAAAGAACAAGAAGGATGGTCCTTCTGGAGGTATGCTCATTTTAGAATCTAATCTTATGGTTCCTTCTGCATCCAGTTGGGTGCTTGACTCTGATTTTAGTGCTCATTTGTGCATTTCTATGCAGGATCTTAAGGAGAGCAGGAGGCTGAGGGATGGGGAGATGATCCAATGCATCAGGAACGGAGCAAGAGTTGCTGCTGTGGCCATGGGAACCTACCCTCTGTGATTACCGTTAGGATTAGATTTATTTCTTAGAGACTGTTATTATGTGCCTGCAGCAAGCAGAAATTTGATTTCTGTTTCATGTTTAGCACAATAAGGCTATGTGATTAGCTTTCATAAGAACCATTGTAATATATTTTATGAAAATAATAAAGTTGTAGATGATTTTCTTATTAACGATCTCTATCAGCTACATATTGATGTATCTATATTTAATATAGAGCAAAATGTGAATGCAATAGGAATTAAAAGGCCTAGAGATAGCCTAAATGATAGGTATCTGTGGCACCTAAGGCTAGGTCATATAGCGAAAGACAGGGTTAACAAATTGGAGAAATCTAGACTATTGAGTTTGTTGACTTTCGAGTTATATCTAGTTTGTGAATCATGCCTTCAAGGCAAAATGACCAAGCTTCCTTTTGTGGGACATGGGAAAAGTGCCACAGACCTACTTGCCCTAGTACATACGGATGTGTGCGGCCCATTTGATGTGCCGGCTAGAGGCAACTATGTCTACTTCATTACCTTTATCGATGATATGTCTAGGTACGGGTGTGTTTCTAATGAAACACAAGTCTGAAGCCTTTAAAAGGTTCAAAGAATTCAGACATGAAGTAGAAAAATAAACAGAAAAATCCATTAAGGTTCTTCAATCAGATCGAGGAGGTGAATACCTTAGTCAGAAATTCTTAGACTATCTTAAGGACAATGGTATAGTCTCTCAATGGACTCCACCTGGAATGCCACAACTCAATGAGATTTTAGAATGGAGAAATCGGACCCTATTAGATATGGTCTGTTCCATGATGAGCTTCACGGACCTCCCTGAGTTTCTTTGGGGATATTATCTCATGACAGTAATATATGTATTGAATAGGATTCCATCTAAAATCGTTCCTACCACACCATATGAGATATAGAATGGTAAGAAGCCAAATCTGAATCATCTTAGAATTTGAGATTGTCCGGCTCATGTCAAGAGACAGCAGGCGGACAAGTTAGAGTTCAGATCTTTTAAAGCTTGATTCATAGGTATTGGTGTAGAATTCCGTCGAAGCTGGAGTTGCTGGAGTTGAGATGACCGCGGTCGCCGTCGGAACCTACAAGGGAAGTCTAAATCAGAGTTGGGGGTGCTCCAGCAAGACCCTCTGATGCTCAAGTCAGTACTCTGCCTCAACAGAAATAGAGTGCCCAAGTGAAAATTTTAGCAGAGTTTTAGGATAGAGTTTAGAGCTTAGAGAAGAACGTATCTGGGGGTCCCTTTTTATAGATGGAGAGCGTAACTGATTAACAGCGACATCTGTAACCGCCTGCTAGTGGGCTGTTCAGAGCCGCACGATGTTTTTTACGGAGAGTAGTGGCGTCAGGGGTCGTTCAGGGCCACATGGAGTTTGTTACGGAGAGTGGAGTGGTGTCCGTTGTCGTGACTTGCCAGAGAGTAGTGGAGCCATACGGAATCTGTTGCAGAGAGTGAAGCAGGGTAGCGGCCATTATCGTGACTTGCCAGAGAGTTTGGATCTGTTGGCTGGAGCTCGACTGGGATATCTGATGGAGCGGAATGGCTCTCTATCCCGTCGATCTAGGAGAAGCTCGAATATTTTTGAAGCTGCTGACGAGTCTACTGTTGTCAGATACCTTAGATGCTGATACTACAGGTGGGAGTCATCTGCCATAGAAGCCTGGATGGAGACTTTCCATCGGTGAAGTCTGGTAGGAGTCCGATTGCTAGAGAAGTCCGTCTGAGATTCACCTGATGTGAAAGCTCGTCTGAAGATTATCCGTCGGAGAAGTCTGATTTCATGAAGAATCTGGTGGAGGGTCAGTCGGCGGTGGACTTTGGATGGCGTTGGGGAGGTTCGACAGACATCGAAGATGATCGATCATTGTAGAAATCTAGCTGTCGGAGTTCGTCCATCGTAGGAGCTCGTCCGATATCCATCCGCTATGAAAGTTCGGATGGAGTCTGGTTCTTGTAGAAGGCTGAAGGAAGATCGCTTATTGTAGAAGCTCGATCGAAGATCGGTTGTTGTGGGAGCTCGGAGTAGCGACCTGGCTGGTGGGTCCTATCCCATTGTAGAAGCTCGTCTGGGATCCGACTACGAAGAAGCTCGGCTGAAGTCTACCTGTAATAGAAGTTCGAAAGAAGTGTGTTTACAGTAGAGGCTTGAATGAAATTAGCTTACAGTAGAGATTCGGGGTAGACCGTCCATTGTAGGAGTTCAGAGTAGACCACTCGTAGTAGAAGTTCGGAGTAGACCGCTCGTAGTAGAAGTTCAGAGTAGACCGCTTGTAGTAGAAGTTCTACTCTCGTAGGAGTTCGGTTGGAATCCTGAAGGCGGTCGACCGCCGTAGAAACTTGGATGGAGTCTGATTACTATAGAAATCTCGTTGTCGAAAAAGCTCAGATATTGACGAAGTCTGGAAGAAGTTCGGAGAATAGTTGATCACTGTAGAAGGTCGACTGATAGTGAGGCCTAGAGAGCCTTTGGAGCAGTCCGGTAGATGGATGGAGAAGCTCATTGTCGAAGAAGTCCGAAAGCTTGGATGGTCGAGGGGGTTCAGAGAGACACCACACAAGGTCGGAAGATGAAAAAGCCCTGGAAGGGTCAATCTTTTACAAACTTCGATTGGAGGGTATTTTATACCCAACAGCAGTCTCCTTACTTTCGGTTTGAGTTCCAAATGAAGGAAGTACAGAAAAATTCTCATGATCGAAGTTGCCCCCCTTGATTTTCGCACTCGATGGTTACCAAATATTTTGGCATTTGGTGCACTGGTCTCGGAGTCTTTTCAAATCAAAGTGATCCGAAAAGGTTTTTTCGAAATTTTCGTTGGGGCGTGGCTCTAGGTACGGTGCAATAATGATTTTATTAGCTGTTAGTCATTTTCAACAGCTTGTCATAGTGAGTGGGACACACGGCAAGTGTAGGTCGGCCAGAGGAGATCCGCGATAGTAATTGCTCCGGGTCCTGTTGCCCATTTAAACACCTCCTCCTCCTTCAGGGGTTTCACTTTTCCTGAGAGAGTCCCTCAGTTTTCTCCTCTTTTCCGAGAGCTCTAGCCTCCTTTAGCATCCTTCTCGGCCTTAGGCGTCCTCCGGATCGACTTCCACCATCTTTGTCGTCCTCCTGCACTCCTTGGGTCAACCTAGGTTAGTTCCGAAACTTCTTGTCAGTTTTCTGTTCTTTCTTCTTCGTATTCCATTCGTTTAGCTCCCTTGAGAGCTTGTTCGTTGTTTTTCCTGATTTTATTTTTGGGATTTTTGTAGCTTCTATTTGATCCAAAATGTCTTCCGATATCTCCGCTTCTAGTGGTTCTAGGAGTTCGTCAGCCCCAATTTCTCAGAGTCCTTGTACCGTAGACGGACCCGTAGTCGGGACCGAACCTCGTCTGGTCTTTGCACTGGATACCATTCCCGACTCTTTGACTCCGGATGAGCTCTCACTGATAAGGATTCAGTATGAGGTTCCTTCGGAGTACGAGCTGGAGCTTCTCGGGCCAACTGACCGGGCTAGCGCCCCTCCTCCTGGCCGCTTCTATCTATACCAAGAGGCCTTTCGTGTCGGACTTCGGCTTCCACTTTCGCCTTTTGTTGTCGTCCTCTTTCGTTTTCTGAATATTTTTCTAGTCTCAGTAGTGCCGAACTCCTTTCGATTTTTGAAAAGATTTCTTTCTCTTTTAGTTTAGCTGAAGTTCGGCCGACTCTTTCTTTATTTAAGAATTTCTACACCTTCAAGCGTCATCCCTCGGCAAAGGACTGGTGGTACTTCTCCCCTCAGTTCGGTAGAAAGGGTTGCTAAAAGGCACTCCCTCTTCTATCCACAACTGGAAGGAGAGGTTCTTTTATGTCCAATGCCTGACCTTGGAGCTAGGATTATCCCCTTGGGGCTCTCTGAGGGATTCTGTCCGCCGGGCTTCTAGCCTGGAAAGGGACGACCTCGAAGCCTCCAAAAAGCTCGAGGCCTATCAAGCCCCCCTCCTCTCCGAACTTCTGAAGGAACAACTTTTATTCAACGTCGGCCTAAGTCCTCTTAACCCTGTCAGTACCATTTTTTTTTTGCTGCTTCCCCTTTCTCTTACTCCATCTCTGAGCCATGTTGATCTTCTTTTATGGCAGACATGGATGCAGGCGTGGCTCGGAGGTTAGCCCAGGGTCTCAAGACCCATAAGAAAAAAGATGCCTCGACTTCGGGGTCGGTGAAGAAAGCCAGGACAGAAGGGACAAGCTTGACCGTGCCTACTCCAGTGGTCGTTGCCGTCGAAGTCCCTTCCGATGCCAAACCCGAAGTCCCCCGAGCCCTGTCAAGGAGCCCCCCGGTCGAGGATCCCACTCCAGAGGCTCGTCCCGAGGGGGCACCCGGGGCTGAAGGGAGGAAGAGAAAGAAGACCCTGGCTCGGAAGAGCCATAGTCGCAAGGTTGCCGTTGAGGGGGCCGGCGGCTTCGAGGATGACCTGGGGGAAAATCCCTTCAACAACAGGGATTTAATAAAGAGGCTGGTCGAAGGGTGCATTCTGTCCGAGGTCGTCGAGAGGATCATCCTTGCTGATCCCGAGTTACGGGTCTGGGACTCTCTGGGATCTTTCCTTGAAGTAGGTTAACTCACTTTTTTCTTCTTCTTGCTTCTTTAATTTATTCTTCAGCCTTTATATTGACTCCCCGACCTTTCTTACAGATTAGGCACCAGCTTGTCGCCAACATCGAGGTGGTGAAGATCGCCAAGAGAGAGGTAGCTCGGGTGGAGGAAGGTTGCCTGGCTGGGGCCGCCCGCCTTGAGGAGAAGATCGCCGAGGTCCTAAGTCTCCAGGAGGTGCTGGAAAAGGAGGGACAAACCTCGTTTGATCTGAGGACCGCCTTGGAGGAGGAGAGAAAGAAGGCTGTGGTCGAGATCTGCAAACTGAAGGCGCAGGCTTCCGAGTTGAAGGCGCAGGTTTTCGAGCTGAAAGCATGAATCCTGTCCCTGGTCTCAGAGGTAGGGGCCTGAGCAGTGGAGGAGTTCAAGGCCTCCTCTGAGATGGAGGATCTATAGGTCCAGTTTGGCCAGGATGCCTTCATCAAGGGTTTCAAACTCTGCCAAAAGAAGGTGGCTGGAAGGTTCTCCGAACTGGATCTCGGCTTCCTGGATGAGGCGTCTGATGATGAAGCAAGACCATCCGAAACCGCTGCCGGTCCTCCTACAGCTGGAACCTCGTTGACTGCTGCAGCCACCACTGCTGACTTTCTAGGGACGTCGAGCCCCTCTACTTCTGCCCCAGAGGTCCGGAACCTTTAGCTTTGTATTTTTTCTTTGTGGTGATTTTTCTTCATTCTCTTGTACTTGAAAATTATTTAATCAATGAAATCAGATTCTTCTTCACAGAGGGCCCCCCCTTCTTTTTTTTTTTTTGTATTCTTTTCTTTCTCTTTTGTCTTCTTGTACTAATTTGAGTCATGGTGCTTTTGTCTCCCTACGACAGTATCCTGCCGAAGCTCTTCCCCTACCATAGGGGGTTCCTCTGAAGTCGATGATCCGAGATCTCAGAAGGAAAGTTCGTTAGTTGACGAAGAAATCCAAGAAGCTGAAAAATAAACTTCATCAGCTGAGAAAGAGCCATTCGGAAGTCACTACAGAGGCTATTCGCTTTCAGGACCTCCACAGAAAGAGTCTCATGGAATACACCCGGAGGAAGGCCGATGATAAACACTTAATTTAAGTCATTTAAAGTAGAAAATTATATTTAATTTATTTTATTTATTAAAAATTTGATGCTTCTTTTTATGTTTTACAGGAAAGGTGATCGCCGATACAAAGAGTCCGATTTGCAGATCAAAAAGACTCAAGTTTGAAGAAAATTGGACTTAAAATAAAATTAAAATAAAAGAAAGATGCATATGGTATTATAGAAAATAAAGATACTATTCAAGGAACCTAAAAAGGATATAGACGTCATTTTAAAGAAACAAAAGTTTCTTTTTATAATTTTTTAATCAAAAAGGAGCATAAGTGGTTTCCTAACAGCTAACGGGTCTGTGAAAGAAGATTGCGGGCATGCGGCATTGTGGGCGCGCGGCATGGCGGATTCGCGGGGAGTTTGTGCTAGCGAACACAGTGGCGAATAGACGGACGCTCATGATAGTAGATGGATTTGAAAATTAAAGAAAAAAATATAATACTTGGAAAATACTTCAAGAGGAAGAATTTATATTTTCTTTATCTGCTTGTGATCTTTCCATCTCATCCATCCATCTTTTAGTCCTTAGTATTTTCTTTAGTCCCACATCTGAAAATCATGTAAAACTTCTCCCTCCTAACACCTATAAAAAGGCTCTTGTACTCCCATTTGAGGATCATCCCAGAAATTCTTCTAGAGCCTTGCATAGAGGAAGAGAAAGGGACTACTCCATGAGCAGCTAGGCTAACAGTCTCGGGAGTGGAGAAGAAATTTTGTAACGACACAGAGTGGATTTATTATTTTAAACTTTCTTGTATTTCTTTATATGCAATAAAGATTATATTTTTTTATTTAAATCATCATGAGTTCTTTATTTGTTCTCTTTCATATGCTTTTATTTATACTTTCCTGTTAGATTAGTATTAGGAATAACTTTTACTTTTCAGAGATGCACTGTGATCTACGGGTACGAGACGTGTCGAGGAAAGAAGAGTTATTCACCTAGTACTTTTTGGAAATGCACCGTGATCTACGGGTATGGGGTGTGCCGAGAAAAGATAGATATTTTTCCTAAGATTAATCATATCTATTTAATTAAAAAAAAAAAAGAGATACAACTCTATTAGTGCAAAATTAATTCAAAACTTCCGAGCTCTTTATTTTTTAATTACATCAATTTTAAGATAATTTATTTTCTAAATCAAAACAATGCTTCTTTCTTTTATTTTGTAATCTCAACTTAGCCCAAGGTCCCTGAGGATACGATCTCGACTCATCCTACCTACGTAGTGAGTAGAGTTATTTTTGGTGCTATCAATGACTACGCATCAAATTTTGATGCCGTTGCCGGGGATCTTGGCATGGTTGAATTAAAAAAAAAAATCACTGACATTTCATAACACTTAACAAAAATAGTATAATCTCAAATATAAAAATCTCTAACTTGATTGGACACCTTGTTTCTTTGCATTGCATCTCCATAATTAACTTTAAGGGCGCAACCCATTAACTAAGATAAGGTGGAGATTTGATCACCCTTTCTTGGCCCACAAATCACTCCCTTGCATTTGCATAACCTAGACCTTAATCTAAAATTAATTAGACGTTGACCCCTAAGGATTTCAAGCTCATTAGGACAAGTGACCCTGAGAGTTGAACCAGGTTAGACTTAGTCAATTAGCTGGTGTCTAGGCAAGTGGCTTGCGGGATGACTGGGCCCGAAGGAAGGTGGTTTTTAATTGATTCCGTTCGCTGATCTGGCCAATTTAATTGGTGTCTAAGGAAAGCAACGGGGGGACTCCCACTGACCTTACACTTATCTGGCCAGTTGGTTGGTCAAGCTCTGACTTGGAGGGCTTGAAGGCTTACTACAGTTAGGAGCTGTCTAGAACTAGGATAACTTTAGGATAGAGAGTCCACTGCATGCTAACTTGATTGTAATTAAAATCTAACTACAACTAATTCTTCTATTAGTTTTAAGACTTCTTAGGATCTCTTCTTTAGAACTCTTTTCTCTTTTCTCCTCTCTTTTTAATAAAAAAAAAATAATCCTTAACAGACTAGGATAGTCCTACATAGACCTTTTAGTTGCATGTTAGGTCGACGATCACTAAAACCCGACTTGCAACCATTAGACAAAGAATTAGAAAAGACTCTTAGGACTATCCAAGTTAGAAACATGACTGCACCTGGTGAGGCTAATCCTCCACGCTCATTGAGAGAATATTTCACTCCATCCTCATATACCTACTCTCCATGCATTCAAGCACCTCCAGTAGAAGCTACCCAATATGAGATTAAGTTTAGCATTATTCAAATATTGCCATCATTTTATGGACTTAGTAACGAGGACCCATACAAATACTTGGATTAATTTCTTGAATTTTATTCCACAGTAAAAATCCAAAACTTCTCCGATGATGCCCTTAGGTTGAAACTGTTCCCTTTCTCACTTAAAGACAAAGCCAAGCATTGGTTAAACTCCTTAGACTCTATAACCATTTCAACTTAGGATCATCTTCAGAGAGAATTTCTCAAGAAATACTTTTCAATTGGAAAAACAAATCAAATTAGAAAAGCTATCACTAGTTTTTTCCAATTGGAGGGTGAACTTTTTCATGAGATATGAGAAAGGTTAAAGGACCTTATTCATAAATATCCACATCATGCTGTCCCTAAATGGCAACTTTGTCAGTATTTTTATGATGGTCTATCGGAGAAACACCAACAAATGGTTGATGCATCATGTGGTGGGACATTCATGCTAAAGAGTGAGGATGAAGCCTGGCAGCTCTTTGAAACACTTAGTGAGAATTTCCTACATTATATGTCTGCCACCTCTAGAGAACAACCCATGCTTCAACAAAAAAGAAGTGAAATTTATCAGATTGGAAACATCATAGATATCCACAGTAAGGTAGATGAACTGTCCCAAAAATTAGACCGTCTTCTAAATACTGGATAATTTCCGATTCCACCTAACCCAATCCAAGAAGTTTGTGCATTGTGTGCAAGTTCGAACCATTTTGTTAGTGAATGCCTAGTCGCACCTCAATTTTCTGAGTTTGTGCACGAGCAGGTTCAACAAGCTCAAGTCCAACAAGCTCGCAGACTAGAAAATGATCCATATTCGAATACTTATAACCCCGACTGGAGAAACCATCCAAATTTTTCCTAGAGACCACAACCAGTGGTTGGCCCTGCCGCACCTCGACCTCAATATCAGGACCCAACATATAGGCATGGACCATACCATCAATTTCAAAATGCTCCTCAACCGTCTACTATTGGTCACACTCAGCTTTTGAAGAAAAAGTTCTGAAAGCACTAGAATGATTAGAAGTCAACACTCAAATCCTTAACTCCCACACACAATCCATTGCTAAGCTAGAGATCCAAATAGGTCAACTAGCGACTGCATTCAGTAGGAGGGAAGGAGGAAAATTACCTAGCCAACTCGAGAGCAACCCAAGAGGACAATTTGTGATTGAGAGCTCTAATACCCCAGAAGCTTTTTCTGAACATGCCAAATCAATCATGACTCTGAGAAGTAGGAAGGTCATTGAACACACTAGTAAAACCAATGAGACCGACCCTAAACCTCTAACCGAAGCCAAATCACCCAAGAACAAGGAGGACCTTAAAATAGAGAATGAACCAACTGCACCAGAATTATCTTACTTGCTTTAGCCCCATTTCTGGATGCCCTGAAAGCCCCTATTCCAGCAGATAAGAAGGGAGGAAGACTCGATGAGATGTTGGAATTATTTAAGCAAGTCCAAATTAATCTTTTCCTTCTAGATGCAATCAAACAGGTCCCTGCTTATGCCAAATTTTTGAAAGATTTGTGCACCCAAAAACGTAAATCTAGATCACAAATCCCAAAGAAAGTATGCCTCACTGAATAGGCTAGTTCTGTCTTCCAGCATGCCACTCCTCCAAAGCTTAAGGACCCAGGAGCCCCCATCATTTCCTATGTTATAGGAGATTATCACATTGAAAAAGTTCTTCTGGACTTAGGGGCAAGTGTGAATCTTTTACCTAGTTTGGTGTATGAACTTTTTGGATTCGGAGAATTGAAACCCACATCAGTCACACTGCAATTAGCCAACAGATCAATTAAGAAACCACGTGGAATCCTTGAGGATGTCTTGGTCAAGGTAGATGAGTTTTACTTTCCGTTGATTTTCTGGTTCTCGACATGGAACTAAGTGGCAACCCAAGACAAATTCTCATTATCTTAGGATGACCTTTCCTAGCTACGGCAAATGAATGCATTAATTGTAGGACAGGAGTCATGGACGTATCATTTGGGAATAAGAAACCGAGACTGAATGTGTTTGGTGCTTCCTAAGGACCATCAATGGATAGTTGCTTCGAAGTAGATATACTAGAAGACATTATAGAAGATGCAACACCCATAATTCTAGCACCAAACCCCTTAGATACTTGCTTGGCTCACTTTGGAGTGTATAACTTTGAGGGATATATGAAAGAAGTTAACACCTTGTTGGATACACCACACGATAAAATTACTCCTCCATGGATAATCAAGTATGAGCCATTGTCCACATTAGCCAGTACACCAATAGTCCCATCTTTAGAATCACCACCTACATTAGAATTGAAACCCCTTCCTGCTACGCTCAAGTATGTATTTCTAGGACCCAATGACACCCTCCCAGCAATCATTGCATTAGACTTGACCCCTAATCAGGAAGCACAATTGGTTGGTATTCTGAAGGAACACAAAGAGGCTATCAGTTGGTCCATTGCCGATTTAAAAAGAACTGACCCCTCCATTTGCATGCACCATATTCATATTGAGGCAAATACCAAACCCTATCGAGATATGCAGAGGAGATTGAACCCAAACATGCGTGAAGTAGTAAAGAAAGAGGTGGTAAAGTGGTTAGATGCTGGAATCATCTACCCCATATCCAATAGTAAATGGATTAGTCCCACTCAAGTAGTACCTAAGAAATCAGGTATTACTATGGTTGAGAATGAAGAAGGTGAACTACTTCCCACTCTTATATCATCTGGATGGCGAGTATGCATAGATTATAGAAAACTAAATGTCGTTACTAGGAAGGACCATTTTCCATTGCCCTTCATCGACCAAATCTTAGAACGGTTAGCAGGATAAAGTTTCTTCTATTTTCTTGATGGTTATTCAGGGTACAATCAAGTACCTATATTTTCGAATGACCAAGAAAAGACTACCTTCACCTGCCCCTATGGCACCTTCGCTTTTCGACGTATGCCATTCGGGCTCTGCAATGCACCCGCTACATTTCAACGGTGCATACTGACCATTTTTTTGGATATGGTGAATAATTGTCTTGAAGTTTTTATGGATGATTTTTCTGTGTTTGGAACCACCTTTGAGAATTATCTTCATAATCTTTCCAAAGTTCTTAAATGGTGTATGGAGACAAATCTCATCCTAAGTTGGGAAAAGAGTCATTTCATGGTGTAGAAAGGAATTGCATTAGGACATATTATTTCTGAAAAAGAGATCGAGGTAGATAAAGCCAAAGTTGAGATCATTTCAAAACTACCACCCCCTACTTCGGTCTGACAAATACGATCCTTCTTAGGTCATGCTGGATTTTATAGATGCTTCATCAAAGGCTTTAGCAAGATTTCAAGACCCCTGTGCAATCTGTTGGCCAAGGATACACCATTTATCTTTGACGAAGACTGTTTGAAAGCATTCAACACATTACGAATAGCCCTGACAACAGCACCCATAATAAAACTCCCTGACTGGTCCATTCCATTTGAGATTATGTGTGATGCCTCTGACTTTGCAATAGGTGCCGTCTTAGGCCAAAAAATCAATAAGGAGCCACATGTGATCTATTATGCTAGCAAGACTCTTTTCGATGCCCAATTAAACTACACCACAACAGAAAAAGAACTAGCAGTAGTGTTCGCCCTTGAAACACTGATACTCTGATCATGCGGCTCTGAAACATCTCCTCTCAAAGAAAGATACTAAACCACGTTTGATCAGATGGATCTTTCTTTTACATGAATTTGATCTAAAAATTCGAGATAAGAAGGGTTTCGAGAATGTGGTAGCTGATCACATCTCCAGAATCTTAGTTGAACACACGATAGGCATAGATGAGGTCAAAGAGAAATTTCTTGACGAACAATTTTTCGCAATCCCCTCTAGTCATCCTCCATGGTTTGCCCATATTGTCAATTACTTGTCAATAGGATAAGTACCTTCTTACTGGACAAAACAAGAAAAGGATCGATTTTTTTTGTAAATTAAACATTATTTCTAGGAGGAACCTGAACTATTCAAATACTGTCCTGACCAAGTTATTCACCGTTGTGTCCCCGAGAGTGAATTCCAAAGCATTCTCACTTTTTGCCATTCTTCGGCATGTGGGGGACATTTTAGTGGAAGAAAAACTACAGCAAAAGTGCTGCAGTGTGGGTTTTATTGGCCAACGCTTTTCAAGGATGCACATAAATTTGGCTGAAGTTATCTGCAATGTCAGCAAACATGAAATTTATCCAAGAAGGATATGATGCCACTGACCCCCATTTTAGTAGTAGAAATCTTCGATGTTTGGGGGATTGATTTCATGGGACCTTTTCCAGCCTCATTTGGATTCGAATATATTATGGTGGTAGTTGATTACGTGTCAAAATGGGTGGAGGCAATAGCTACATGGACTAATGATAATAAAGTTGTAACTAGTTTTATCCAATGAAACATCATTAGTCGATTTGGCTTCCCAAGGGTGATCATTAGTGATGGGAGGACTCATTTTATGAATAAATATTTTGAAGCACTTATGAAAAAATATAATATTACACACAAAGTGGCCACACCATATCACCCCCAAACTAATGGTCAAGTAAAGGTGTCAAATAGGGAGATTAAACATATCTTAGAAAAGATGGTTAGGCCCGATAGAAAGGATTGGTCTCTTCGCTTAGATGATGCATTATGAGCTTACCGTATAGCTTTTAAAACCTCTATCGGTATGTCACCTTACCGATTAGTTTATGGCAAAGCTTGCCATCTGCCAGTTGAATTAGAACATCGTGCACTCTGGGCCATACGAATGTTTAATTTTAACATGAAGAATGCAGGTTCTAATCGAAGGTTGCAAATCAATGAACTGGAAGAACTTTGTAACGATGCATACGAGAGTTCACGAATTTACAAGGCTCGAACCAAAATATTTCATGATAAATATATCTCTAGAAAATCGTTTGAGCTAAATCAAAAGGTATGGCTTTTTAATTCCAGGTTACACCTTTTTCTCGATAAACTTTGACCCCGATGGGATGAACCTTTCATTGTCACACAAATATTCCCACATAGAGCAATTAAAATTCATGACCTCAGGAATGGCAATACATTTAAGATAAACGGCCAACGTTTGAAGCCATATGTAGATGAAATTACATATAAAGAACGAATCGACACCATCTACCTGTGTGATCTACTTTATAATGAATAATAAACTTGACGTCTGACTGAAGACGTAAAACTTAGCGCTTGTTGGGAGGCAACCCAATGATTTTATTTTTTTTTTTTACTTTACTGTAGCTGCAGGAATTTAGAACAAGAGCCTATTAATCAATGAAGCTATCTTCAACTTCCGAAGCAAAATTATCCCAGGTGCACTCTCTCCTTTTATTTTCTTTGCTTTCCTACTCCATTGAGGACAATGTAGATTAAGTTGGGAGGGAAGAAAATTAATCAAATCTTCGTGTATGGTCAGAAATAATTAGTTTTGTGTATCCAAATTTTATTTTGATTAAGAGTCATTTAGGCATCCTAATCAATGAATGATTAACGGTCAAGATAATTTTAGAGATACTGAGGAATAAATTATTAAGAAAACCCAATGAATGGTAGGGTTTAGACTAGACCAAATTTTAGGAGTGATTCTACAACCCTCTTCTTACTGATCTCAATAAAGAATCTACTTCATGAGAGATTGGGTGGAAAGGTCGAGGTATGCAAAAATTCTTCTTAAAATTTACTTTTAAAAAAAATATTGGTTTCCTACTGAGTAATCGGGCTCCTTCGCCTAAGTAAGTGTTGTGGTTCGTGTAAAAAGATGGGCAATATTAAAAAAAAAATAGTGGATAATAAGGAGACTAAATTGTAAGAAGATAATAAACCTCTCTCACATTAAGTTAGAGGATTTAAAGAGTAAAGTGGGGAGTTGGTGAAAGAAAAGCTTTTGAAATTTTTTTAGTTAATACTCAGCCACTAATTGGATCAAATTGATAATCCAATGAAGTATCTCTTTAATGGTCTGACCAGGTATCATCTACCTTTTGGGATGCCTAACCTAACTTTTTATTCAAGATTGAGTCGATACACAATGCTGATATATCTATTTTACTCGAGGACGAGCAAAATTCAAGTTGGAGGATGTGATAAATACTTAATTTAAGTCATTTAAAGTAAAAAATTATATTTAATTTATTTTATTTATTAAAAATTTGATGTTTCTTTTTATATTTTATAGGAAAGGTGATCGTCGATACAAAGAGTCCGATTCGCATATCAAAAAGACTCAAGTTTGAAGAAAATTAAACTTAAAACAAAATTAAAATAAAAGAAGGATGTATACGGTATTATAGAAAATGAAGATACTATGAAAAGAATCCAAAAAGGATATAGGCATCATTTTAAAGAAATAAAAGTTTCTTTTTATAATTTTCTAATAAAAAAGGAGCGTAAGTAGTTTCCTAACAGCTAACGGGTCTGTGAAAGAAGATTGCAGGTGCGCGGCATTGCGGGCGCACGGTATGGCGGGTTCACGGGGAGTTTGTGCTGGCAGACACAGTGGCGAACAGACGGACGCTCATGATAGCAGATGGATCTAAAAATTAAAGGAAAAAAATATAATACTTGGAAAATACTTCAAGAAAAAGAATTTATATTTTCTTTATCTGCTTGTGATCTTTCCATCTCATCCATCCATCTTTTAGTCCTTAGTATTTTCTTTAGTCCCACATCTAAAACCATATAAAACTCCTCCCTCTTAACACCTATAAAAAGGCTCTTGTACTCCCATTTGAGGATCATCCCAAAAATTCTTCTAGAACCTTGCATAAAAGGAAGAGAAAGGGACTACTCCATGAGCAGCTAGGCTAGCAGTCTCAGGAGTGGAGAAAAAATTTTATAACGACACAGAGTGAGTTTATTATTCTAAACTATCTTGTATTTCTTTATATGCAATAAAGATTATGCTTTTTATTTAAATTGTCATGAGTTCTTTATTTGCTATCTTTCATATGCTTTTATTTATACTTTCCTGTTCGATTAATATTAGGAACAACTTTTACTTTTCGAAGATGTGCCGTGATCTATGGGTACGGGGCGTACCGAGGAAAGAAGAGTTGTTTACCTAGTACTTTTCGGAGACGCGCTGTGATCTACGGGTATGGGGTGTGTCGAGAAAAGATAGATATTTTTTTTAAGATTAATCATATCTATTTAATTAAAAAAAAGAGAGATACAACTCTACTAGTGCAAAATTAATTCAAAACTCCCGAGCTCTTTATTTTCTAATTACATCAATTATAAGATAATTTATTTTCTAAATCAAAACAACGCTTCTTTCTTTTATTTTGCAATCTCAACTTAGCCCAAGGTCCCTGAGGATACGATCTCGACTCATCCTACCTATGTAGTGAGTAGAGTTATTTTTGATACTATCAATGACTACGCATCAACCGACTTCGTGACGGAGCTTGAGGAACTCCAAAAATATGCCAGCGATCGATCTTGGACTCAGGCTTTCAAGATCAGCTCCCTAAGTCTCTGGTTAGGTCCAACCATTAACATGATCATACTTACGAATCTAACTATCAAATGATTAGGCTCGACTTTGGCCATCTAATCTGACCACTTGACAGAGAGAATCGACTAAGTCATCATATTATGAATGATAATTTCAATAGCAGATGAGCACCAGATCTTTGGGCCTCCAATAATCATCATACTAATGGACCCATTATCATCCAACTTAATGGGAGGTTATGATTCAGTTATAACCATAACCAGCTCATTTAAGGGACCTAATAATTTAAAAGATTTAAATTTAATTTTTGAAAAGAGAAAAGATAAGAGATCAATCAGTAGACCATAATCCTCCCATTGACTTCACCATGTCACTGAATTGGATTAGGATCATGCTAATTGAAATGGCACCTAGATCAGTCACACTGATCAACCTTAATGGCATAGGCTAACTCGAATCACTTAGTAATCTAATCAAGATCTAATTCACCAAATTGACCAGATAAGTGAGATCGATGGGAGGGTCTGCCAAGCTTGCCTTAGACACCATCGAAATAGCCAGGTAAGCCGCTCCTAATTAAAAACCATCGGTCGAAATGTCAAACTTACTTTAGACATCAATTGATTAATTAGTTTTGATTTGACCAACCTAATGATTTAGATTCAACCACTGAGCCATAATCAAGATCCATTTGGTCTTATCAAAGACATAGACTTGACCATCTACAACTATTGTATTAGAGAAATCCTGATTAATCTAATTCAACATTTGGTTAGACTTAATCAATTTCTCTATATGGTCAATCAATTCTTTGATTCTATCTTTAGGTCTAACCCAATTAAAAAGATGGATCTGATCTGAGCTAACCCATGCCTCATGTTTTATGCAACGTCATTAGATCTCAAATCATAATTCTAGATCTAATCAATTTGATACTTAATTCTCAATTAAGTTTTGCATCAACATGGTTAAGGTTTTGAAAATACTTTTTCATATAAATTTTTTAGATCAAATCATAAAATCTTATAGATCAAATCTAAATTTTTTTTATAAATTTAAATAAAAATAATTTTGATTAAATAAAATTAGATGTAACTAACTTCTTTGTAACTTGCATCACATCATACAACACCTAGGATTTTAAGATCTAGAATTTTGTAAGAAAGTAAATTTTCTTCTTTCACTTTCTTCTTCAAGGGACTGCACAATGGCACCCTTACACATCATGAAGAGTATCCCATTGAATGGAAAGAGAGGGTCATGAAACCCTACTTGCTCCTATGATCCGATGGCCTAGTGATGACTCAATCTGAGTACTTTGCTACTCAAAATATCTAATCTAAATAAATAATAATCAGATTTAAAAATAAATATATTTATATCTAATATAAATCATAAATAATTAGATCTAATTATAAAAAATTAGATCTAATTATAAAAAATTAGATCTAAAGGCGTTGTTGGTGCAAAAATCCACCCGCATCGGAGAAGCTCGAGTCGAGGGAGTCACGGTCGCCGTTGGGACCTGCAAAAGAAGTCTAAATCGGAGTTGGGGTTGCTCCGGCAAGACCCTTCGATGCTCAAGTCAGTTCTCTGCCTTAACAAGAATGGAGTGCTCGAACGAAAATTTTAGCAGAGTTTTGAGATAGAAGATGAGCACTTAGAGAATAATGTATCTGGGGTCTCCTTTTTATAGGCGGAGGGTGCGATAGATAATAGCGACATTTGTAATCGTCTGGCAGTGGGCCGTCTGGGGTCAGGAGGAGTTTGTTATGAAGAGTAGTGGAGTGGAATCGTGGCCATCACCGTGACCTGCCACGTGGAGTCTGTTGCAGGGAGTGGAGCGACATCCGTTGTCGTGACTTGCCAGAGAGTGGAGAAGCCACACGGTATCCATCACAGAAAGTGGAGCAGAGTCGTGGCCATTATTGTGGTCTGCCAGGGAGTGATGGAGCCGCACGGAATCCATCGCATGAAGTGGAGCAGAGTCGTGGCCGTTACTATGGCCTGCCAGGGAATGATGGAGCCGCGCAGAATCCGTTGCAGGAAGTGGAGCAGAGTCGTGGCCATTACTATGGCCTATCGGGGGGTTCAGACTTGTCGGCCGAAGTTTGGTTGGAGTTCGATCTCTGTAGAAGCCCAGATGGGGATCATTTGTCGAGGAATCTCGATCGAGGTCTGTCTGCAATAGAAATCCGAAAGGAATTCGTCCACAATTAATCTGGCACGGACTGCTCGTGATAAAAATTTGAAGTAGATTGTTTGTAGCAGAAGCTCGGAGTGGGTCGCTTGTAGCAGAAGCTCGGAGTTCGGCCCTTGTAGGAATTCAGGGTGAGGTCTACCTGCAACAGGAGTTCAGGATGGAAGTTCGGCTCCCGTAGGAGCTCGAACGAAGTCTACCTATTCGGGGGAGTCAGGCTCTCGTAGGAGTCCGGACGAAGTCTTCCTGCAGCCAGAGTCGGGGATGAAGTCCGGCTTTCATAGGAGTTCGGATGAAGTCTTCCTGCAGTTGAAGTCGGGGATGAAGTCCGGCTCCCGTAGGAGTCCGGATGAAGTCTTCCTACAGTTGAAGTCGGGGATAAAGTCTGGCTCCCGTAGGAGTCCGGATGAAGTCTTCCTGTAGTTGAAGTCGGGGATGAAGTCCGGCTCCCGTCGGAGTCCGGATGAAGTCTTCCTGTAGTTGAAGTCGGGGATGAAGTCCGGCTCCTATAGGAGTCCGGATGAAGTCTTCTTGTAGTTGAAGTTGGGGATGAAGTCGGACTCCCGTAGGAGTCTGGATGAAGTCTTCCTGCAGTTCAAGTCGGGGATGAAGTCCGGCTCCCGTAGGAGTCCGGATGAACTCTTCCTGCAGTTGAAGTCGGAGACGAAGTCCGACTCCCGTAGGAGTTCGGATGAAGTCTTCCTGCAGTTAAAGTCGGGGATGAAATCCGGCTCCCGTAGGAGTCCGGATGAAGTCTACATGCAGTTGAAGTCGGGGATGAAGTCCGACTCCCGTAGGAGTCCGGATGAAGTCTTCCTGCAGTTGAAGTCAGGGACGAAGTCTGGCTTCCGCAGGAGTTCGGATGAAGTCTTCGTGCAGTTGAAGACGGGGATGAAGTCCGGCTCCCGTAGGAGTCCAGATGAAGTCTTCCTGCAATTAAAGTCGAGGATGAAATCTGACCCCCGTAGGAGTCCGGATGAAGTCTACTTGCAATTGAAGCCAGGGATGAAGTCCTGCTCCCGTAGGAGTCCGGATGAAGTCTTCCTGCAGTCGAAGTCGAGGACGAAGTCCGGCTCCCGTAGGAGTCCAGATGAAGTCTACCTGCAGTTGAAGCCGGGGACGAAGTCCGGCTCCCGTTGGAGTCCGGATGAAGTCTTCCTGCAGTTGAAGCCGGGGACGAAGTCCGGCTCCCGTAGGAGTCCGGATGAAGTCTTCCTGCAGTTGAAGTCGGAGACGAAGTCTGGCTCCCGTAGGAGTCCGGATGAAGTCTTCCTGCAGTTGAAGTCGGGGACAAAGTCCGGCTCCCGTAGGAGTCCGGATGAAGTCTACCTGCAGTCGAAGCCGGGGATGAAGTCCGGCTCCCGTAGGAGTCCGGATGAAGTCTACCTGCAGTCGAAGCCGGGGATGAAGTCCAGCTCCCGAAGGAGTCCGGATGAAGTCTTCCTGCAGTTGAAGTCGTGGATGAAGTCCGGCTCCCGTAGGAGTCCGGATGAAGTCTTCCTGCAGTTAAAGTCGGGGATGAAGTCCGGCTCCTGTAGGAGTCCGGATGAAGTCTTCCTGCACTCGATGTCGGGGATGAAGTCCGACTTCCGTAGGTGTCTGGATGAAGTCATCCTGCAGTTGAAGTCGGGGATAAAGTCCGACTCCCATAGGAGACCGGATGAAGTCTTCCTACAGTTAAAGTCGGGGACGAAGTCCGGCTCCTGTAGGAGTCCGGATGAAGTCTTCCTGCAGTGGAAGTCGGGGATGAAGTCCGGCTCCCGTAGGAGTCCGGATGAAGTCTTCCTGCAGTGGAAGTCGGGGATGAAGTCTGGCTCCCGTAGGAGTCCGGATGAAGTCTTCTTGCAGTTGAAGTCCGGGACGAAGTCCGGCTCCCATAGGAGTCTGGATGAAGTCTTCCTGTAGTTGAAGTCGGGGATGAAGTTTGGCTCCCGTAGGAGTCCGGATGAAGTCTTCCTGCAGTTAAAGTCGGGGACGAAATCCGGCTCCCGTAGGAGTCCGGATGAAGTCTACCTGCAGTTGAAGTCGGGGATGAAGTCCGGCTCCCGTAGGAGTCCGGATGAAGTCTTCCTACAGTCGAAGTCGGGGATGAAGTCCGGCTCCCGTAGGAGTCCGGATGAAGTCTGCCTGCAGTTGAAGCCGGGGATGAAGTCCGGCTCCCGTAGGAGTCTGGATGAAGTCTTCCTGCAGTTGAAGCCGGGGACGAAGTTCGGCTCCCGTAGCAGTCCAGATGAAGTCTTGCTGCAGTTAAAGTCGGGGACGAAGTCCGGCTCCCGTAGGAGTCCGGATGATGTCTTCATGCAGTTGAAGTCGAGGATGAAGTTCGGCTCCCGTAGGAGTCCGGATGAAGTCTACCTGCAGTTGAAGTCGAGGATGAAGTCTGGCTCCCGTAGGAGTCCGGATGAAGTCTTCCTGCAGTTGAAGTCAGGAATGAAGTCCGGCTCCCGTAGGAGTCTGGATGAAGTCTTCCTGCAGTTGAAGTCGGGGATGAAGTCCGGCTCCCGTAGGAGTCCGGATGAAGTCTTCCTGCAGTCAAAGTCGGGGACGAAGTCCGACTCCCGTAGGAGTCCGGATGAAGTCTACCTGCAGTTGAAGCCAGGGACGAAGTCCGGCTCTCGTTTGAGTCCGGATGATGTCTTCCTGCAGTCGAAGTCGAGGATGAAGTCTGGCTCCCGTAGGAGTCCGAATGAAGTCTACTTGCAGTTGAAGCCGGAGACGAAGTCCGGCTCCCGTAGGAGTCCGGATGAAGTCTTCCTGTAGTTGAAGTCGGGGATGAAGTCCGGCTCCCGTAGGGGTCCGGATGAAGTGTTCCTGCTGTTGAAGTCGGGGACGAAGTCTGGCTCCCGTAGGAGTCCGGATGAAATCTACCTGCGGCTGGAGTCGGGGACGAGGTCCGATTCCCGTAGGAGTCCGGATGGAGTCTTCCTGCGGTTGGAGTCAGGGACGAAGTCCGGCTCCCGTAGGAGTCTGGATGAAATCTACCTGCGGCTGGAGTCGGGGACGAGGTCCAGCTCCCGTACAAGTCCGGATGAAGTCTAGAAGGTGGTCGATCATCGTGGAAACTTGGGTGGAGTCCGTCCGTCGTGAAAAATCCGATCGACGCTGGTGGGGGCTTATCCGTCGGCAAAACTTGGGAGTGTTGCGGAGGCTCGGCCGTCGGAGAGGTTCGGAAAGATGTCGTCGAAGGTCGAAAGTCGGTAGAATCCCCGAAGGGTCACTCCTGACACGAACTTCGGCTGGGGGGGTATTTTATACCTAACACCAGTCCCCCTACTTTCGAGTTCGAGTTTCGAATGAAAGAAGTACAGAGAGATTTTCACAGCCAAAGTTGTCCCCTTGAATCCTGTGCATGATCACCCTCAGATATTATGGCATTTAATGCGCGCATGCTGGAGTCATTTCAAATCGAGGCGATCCGTAGGGACCTTTCGGAATTCCCGCTGGAGTGTTGGCCGAGGTGCCACACCATAATGGTCCCGCCATCGGTCAGCCCCATGCCATGGTGAGCGGGACACGTGGCGCATTGGTAGACCTAGGGACATCCGCCACCATAACTATGCCAGGCCCCGTTGCTTATTTAAGCCCCTTTTTTTCCTCCGGAGACTTCACCCCACCTGAGAGTCGACGCCTTTCTTCTGCCTGAGTGTTTAGCCACCCCATCGGTGCCCTTTTCGACTCTAAGCATTCTTCACACCAATCTTCGCCATCTCCGCCGGCTCCCTGCCGCCTTCAATCTTTCTGCCCTTTCGAGGAGTTCTCCTATCGGGGCTTCTACCCCGGAGGCCAATCTCAAGAGGATGTTACGGATCGAGAGGAGTAGGAGGGGGAAAATGGTGGTCTGTGAGTTCAGTGGCTGCCGAACTGTCACTGAGGGTTCCCACCGCCTCGAAGGGGGCTCGAGGGAGAATTCCTTCAACAACAGGGATTTAATAACGGAACCAACCGGTGAGCGCATTTCGCTCGAGAATTTCGGAGTAGTTGAATGAGGCGACACCGGTCAAGGGGGTAGAGTTGTCGTCATAAGTCGTGGTGGGTTTCTTGATGCCGTCAAGGTCGAGGGACCAGAGGTGGTTGGCACTGACGGTGGGGCAGTAGAACTTGTTGCGAGGATGGTGGAAGTAGCGCATGCCGACCTTGCCGAAGCACCTAGGATGGTGGTCATCATGGAGCACACGGTGGTGGTGCATGCCTCCGGTGTCATCGCGGCCTCCGGGCTACTTCCGATTCTCCCCGATGCAGGTCGTCATCGCCGCTGCCGTCGCCGTCGCTGCCCCTTGAATTCTATCCCACCCTTTTCCCCCTAGGGTTGGGGTTTCGGCAATGGAGCGAAATGAGGCGGGGGCGAGAGCCGATGGATTCATCACACGTGCTGGGATATACTGCTGAGGAAGATGGAACCGGAAAGAAAAGCCAAGAGCTTAGAGCGGTTTTGAATGTATTCTTTTCAAGTCTTGTAGTAATGTTTTTTTTTTTCCTCGGTCCTCAGGGCTTTGTACCGTACCCCTTGTTAATCGAGAATAAAAAGGAGCTTTTTGTTACCTTGCCCGTACTTTGCATCAAATTGTCGCCTGTCGAACTTCTTTCATTCACTATTGTTAGTGTGGTATTCCCCCCTCCTTTTGCCGACGTTGTCTGGAGGTTCTTGGTTGTCGCCACGTCGGCCCACTTCTTCTTTCTTTTCTTCTCTTTTTTTTTTTTTTGATGCCGATGTTGTCTGGAGGTTCTTGGTCGATCCTCTCTACCCTCAGGCCGACGTCGAATGAACCTGTCGAGCCGACCTCGTCGGATGAGCTCCTCGATCTCGTCTCGGTGCTGAATGCATTCTTCCGTGTCATGGTCGTGGTCATGATGGTAGAGGCAGAACTTATTAGGATTGCACTTCTCGAGGTGCGTGCGCATCCTTTCTGGCCTAAGGAGCTGCTCTCTAACTTCCATCAGCACCTGGGTTTTCGATGCGTTGAGGGGGGCATAGCTGCGGAATCTTCCTGGGGGAGAGCCCCACCAAATCCGGTGCTCCAGGCTTCTCTGCCTGCGTGCTCGGGGAGGAGTCTGGGTGCGCTTGTGCCCGGGAGGAGTTCGAGAGCGCGGCCGAGCTTCTTCGGCCCTTTTTCGATTGCGGACTTGCTCGAGTCTCCCCCCTGCCGCTCTCTCGCGGTCTCTTCATCCTTCATTTTGAAGGCTTCTTCTGCTCGGACGTACCCTTCGACCCGAGCCAACAGATCAGCAAAATCCCTAGGGTACTTCTTTTTCAGGGAGAATAAAAGGTCATTCTTCTGAAGGCTGCCTTTTAGAGCGGCCATCACGATCGATTGGTCCAAGTTCCGGACCTCCAACGTGGCGACATTGAAGCGGTTGACGTAAGCCCGGATGGACTCCCCCTCCCTCTGCTTGATGTTGATGAGGGACTCCGAACCCTTTCGGGGACGCCGGCTGCTAACAAAATATGCCACAAACTGGTGGCTCATCTGATCAAAGGAAAAGATGGTACCCAACTTCAGCACCGAGTACCAGTTTCTAGCCGCTCCCTTCAAGGTGGATGGGAATGCTCGGTATAGGATGGCGTCAGGCGCACCATGAAGCAGCATCATTATCCGGAAGGCCTCCAGGTGGTCAACTGGGTCCGAAGTCCCATCGTAGCTTTCAAATTGAGGGAGCTTGAAGTTTGGCGGGATCGGTTCCTGCATGATCATTTGAGAAAAGGGAGGGTCAGTACAAATGTCTTCACCATAATCGGGGGGTGCGTGGCGGAGTTCTTCGATCCGTCGGTTCATCTCCTGGAGCCTCCGATCCAGAAAATCCTCTTGACTACGGGTCTCGAGGGTCTTTTGGCAGAATGGAGGTAGGGATCTTCTAGGGGTGGAATCATGATCTGACTGAGGGCTCTCCACCCTCGGATTCATCTTTTCGGGAAAGACGGGGTGGCTAGCCCAAGTGGCCCGTCCTACTGCCGAATTTTAGAGTTCTGGCGACACTCTCTCCAGTCGCACTGATGCCTGTGGCTGCTGCTGCTGCTGTATGGCCGGCACAGCTTCAGTGAGGCCTCTGACCTGCTGAACCAGTAGGTCGAATTGCTCCGCGCCAACCGCCGTTGCCGAAGGAGGAGTAGGAGGCTGAGAAACTGGAGGCGAGGTCGGAGCCTGAGATCTGACCGTGGAGGCCGTGGATCATCGTGTGGATGCTTTGTGGGGAGGCATCAGGCGAAGATCTAGTGGGGGAAGGAGGAGAGGACATCCGAAAAGATGATCGGAGGCGGTCCCGTTGAGCGCTCCTTTAAGAACAAGGGTACTACGAAGACACAACCCTTCCTCTAGCGCCAATTCTGTTGGTGCAAAAATCTGCCCACATCGGAGAAGCTGGAGTCGAGGGAGTCGCGGTCGCCGTCGAGACCTGCAAAAGAAGTCTAAACCAGAGTTGGGGTTGCTCCGACAAGATCCTCCGATGCTCAAGTTAGTTCTCTATCTCAACAAGAATGGAGTGTTCGAACGAAAATTTTAGAAGAGTTTTGAGATAGAAGATGAGCGCTTAGAGAATAACGTATCTGGGGTCCCCTTTTTATAGGCGGAGGGTGCGATAGATGATAGCGACATTTGTAACCGTCTGGCAGTGGGCCATTCGGGGTCAGGAGGAGTTTGTTATGAAGAGTAATGGAGTGGAATCGTGGCCATCACCGTGACCTACCCCGTGGAGTCTGTTGCTGGGAGTGGAGCAGCGTCCGTTGTCGCGACTTGCCAGAGAGTGGAGGAGCCGCATGGTATCCATCGCAGGAAGTGGAGCAGAGTCGTGGCCATTATTGTGGTCTGCCAGGGAGTGATGGAGCTGCATGAAATCCGTCGCAGGAAGTGGAGCAGAGTCGTGGTCGTTACTATGGCCTGCCAGGGAGTGATGGAGCCACACGGAATCCATTGCAGGAAGTGGAGCAGAGTCATGGCCGTTACTATGGCTTGTCGGGGGGTTCAGACCTGTCAGCCGAAGTTTGGTTGGAGTCCGATCTCCGTAGAAGCCCGGATGGGGATCATTTATTGAGGAATCACGATCGAGGCCTGTCTGTAATAGAAATCCGAAAGGAATTCATCCACAATGAATCCGGCATGGACCGCTCGTGATAGAAATTTGAAGTAGATCGTTTGTAGCAGAAGCTCGGAGTGGGTTGCTTGTAGTAGAACCTCGGAGTTCGGCCCTTGTAGGAATTCAGGGTGAGGTCTACCTGTAACAGGAGTTCAAGATGGAAGTCCGGCTCCCGTAGGAGCTCGGACGAAGTCTACCTGTTCGGGGAAGGAGTCAGGCTCCCGTAGGAGTCCGGACGAAGTCTTCCTGTAGCCGAAGTTGGAGACGAAGTCCAGCTTCTGTAGGAGTCCGGATGAAGTCTTCCTGCAGTTGAAGTTGGGGATG
This sequence comes from Elaeis guineensis, assembly GCF_000442705.2. NCBI lineage: Eukaryota > Viridiplantae > Streptophyta > Magnoliopsida > Arecales > Arecaceae > Elaeis > Elaeis guineensis. Next base: position 60,983,867 of record NC_026002.2, on the reverse strand, counting down.
AAGTTCGGCTCCCGTAGGAGTTCGGATGAAGTCTTCCTGCAGTTGAAGTCGGGGAAGAAGTCTGGCTCCCGTAGGAGTCCGGATGAAGTCTTCCTGTAGTTGAAGTCGGGGACGAAGTCCGGCTCCCATAGGAGTCCGGATGAAGTCTTCCTACAATTAAAGTCGGGGACGAAGTCTGGCTCCCATAGGAGTCCAGATGAAGTCTTCCTGCAGTTCAAGTCGGGGATGAAGTTCGGCTCCCGTAGGAGTTCGGATGAAGTCTTCCTGCAGTTGAAGTCGGGGATGAAGTCCGGCTCCCATAGGAGTCCGGATGAAGTCTTCCTGCAGTTAAAGTCGGGGACGAAATCTGGCTCCCGTAGGAGTCCGGATGAAGTCTACCTGCAGTTGAAGTCAGGGATGAAGTCTGACTCCCGTAGGAGTCCGGATGAAGTCTTCCTGCAGTTGAAGTCGGAGACGAAGTCCGACTCCCATAGCAGTCCGGATGAAGTATTCCTGCAGTTGAAGTCGGAGACGAAGTCCAGCTCCCGTAGGAGTCCGGATGAAGTCTTCTTGCAGTTAAAGTCAGGGATGAAATCTGGCTCCCATAGGAGTCCGGATGAAGTCTACCTGTAGGTGAAGCCGGGGACGAAATCCGGCTCCCGTAGGAGTTCGGATGAAGTCTTCCTATAGTCGAAGTCGGGGATGAAGTCCGGCTCCCGTAGGAGTCCGGTTGAAGTCTACCTGTAGTTGATGCCAGGGATGAAGTCTGGCTTTCGTAGGAGTCCGGATGAAGCCTTCCTGCAGTTGAAGTCGGGGATGAAGTCCGGCTCCCGTAGGAGTCCGGATGAAGTCTTCTTGCAGTTGAAGTCGGGGATGAAGTTCGGCTCCCGTAGGAGTCCGGATGAAGTCTTCCTGCAGTTGAAGTCGGGGATGAAGTTCGGCTCCCGTAGGAGTCCGGATGAAGTCTTCCTACAGTTGAAGTCGGGGACGAAGTCCGGCTCCCGTAGGAGTCCGGATGAAGTCTACCTGCAGTTGAAGTCGAGGACGAAATCCGGCACCTGTAGGAGTTCGGATGAAGTCTTCCTGCAGTTGAAGTCGGGGATGAAGTCCAGCTCCCGTAGGAGTCCGAATGAAGTCTTCCTGCAGTTGAAGTCAGGGACGAAGTCCGGCTCCCGTAGGAGTCTGGATGAAGTCTACCTGCAGTCGAAGTCGGGGACGAAGTTCGGCTCCTGTAGGAGTCCGGATGAAGTCTACCTGCAGTTGAAGCCGGGGACGAAGTCCAGCTCCCGTAGGAGTCCGGATGAAGTCTTCCTGCAGTCGAAGTCGGGGACGAAGTCCGGCTCCCGTAGGAGTCCGGATGAAGTCTACAGTTGAAGCCGGGGACGAAGTCCGGCTCCCGTAGGAGTCCAGATGAAGTCTTCCTGCAGTTGAAGCCGGGGATGAAGTCCGGCTCCCGTAGGAGTCTGGATGAAGTCTTCCTGCAATTGAAGTTGGGGACGAAGTCCGGCTCCTGTAGGAGTCTGAATGGAATCTACCTACGGCTGGAGTCGGGGATGAGGTCCGGCTCCCATAGGAGTCCGGATGGAGTCTTCCTGTGGTTGGAGTCAGAGACGAAGTCCGGCTCCCATAGGAGTCCGGATGAAATTTACCTGCGGCTGGAGTCGGGGATGAGGTCTGGCTCCCGTAGGAGTCTGGATGAAGTCTAGAAGGTGGTCGATCATCGTGAAAACTTGGGTGGAGTCCGTCCGTCATGAAGAATCCGATTGATGCTGGTGGGGGCTTATCCATTGGCAAAACTTGGGAGTGTTGCGGAGGCTCGACTGCCGGAGAGGTTCGAAAAGATGTCACCGAAGGTCAGAAGTCGGTAGAATCCCCGGAGGATCACTCCTGACACGAACTTCGGCTGGGGGGGGTATTTTATACCCAACAGGCATAATAATTCATATCAAAACAACCATGGCTCTAATACCAATTGAAGGAAACGTAGGTAGTGCTATGCATGTAATTTCAAAATTTTTATCCAGTAGAAGAATAATATTAAACTATTTAATCTAAATCATATGAATAAGATCTAATCTAGACTACCATACCATAAAGAAAATATAAAATATGATGCACTTTAGATCTGAAAATAAAAACACACATCGATCTCATTGATGCTAAAATCCTAGACTAACTATTAGATCTAACAGTATGATCAAAATAGGTTAGAGATGATTACCAAACTAATTGGATTTTGATCTTTTCTGATCCAACACTTGAAGAGGATATTTTTTAGGTCACTCACAACCACACAAAGTCATCTGGCCTCTATAGAAAAATCCATATGAAGACTAGCACAGATCAGGGACTTGGAGGTGCTAGCCTGCAAGCAACTTTGACAGCTGATTTCTTCCTTCTTCTTCAAGCAACTTGGACACTCCAAAGCAAGAGAGGATCTAGAGGAGAAATAGAGGAGGAGGAGAAGAGGCTCTAAAAATAAAAACCAGCAAGAGAATTGATCATGGGATGTCCAAGTGAGAGGATCTCTTTTTATAGATTAGGTATTAGGGTTTTTAGAAGAAAGGGCACTAATAGTCCACACCAAAACCCCCTTTTGGCATCCCAAAAAAATCCAAAAAACTTATTAAAATATGAAGAAGGATTCTAGAGTCTAAAATACTAAATTATTCTCTAAGAAAAATAAGAAAAAAAATAAAATGGTACCAACAATATTCTATGTATGAAAATTTTTTTTCTAATTTACATCTTATCTCTAATTTGGATCGCATTCAAATTAGGCAAGAGATAAGATTATGACTCATCAAATATTGCTGCCCATTCTTATTGGACCCTCTATCATGATACCAAAAATTATAACTCAAATCCAATTAAGCATGGAGAAATTGGCATGGGTTCAAGAGTGGCATAAGAGATAAAGATAGAGTCCAAGTTGATAAGAACTCTTCATTTCCAATTTTGATTCTAATCCAAATCAAATTTGGATTGAACCTACTGATGGAAATGATCCTAATCCAATTAGAAACCTTGATATCTCATCAAATTTCTAAGCCAATTAGGAATTAGCCGAGTCAAAATTCTGATCGAATCATGATCAAATTTTTCTTGTAATCTGGCTTGATCATATTAAACTCAATCAGAGTCAAACTGAATCCAATTCGATTAGACTTGATCCAAAGCTCTTTGGTCAATCAAATTGAATCAATTAGTAATCTAATTATTAATTAATTTTTTATAAATAGTAGAGTCTCAATCCCAGTGGGACTCTTCCATAGAGTCCTAGTTCGAGTAAGACTCTTCACCAGAGTCACAATCCAATTGGACTCTTCAGCCATCTGATCTGATCAAATCTTCTAATGCATATGACCCCATAGGTTCGAATCTAAATCGATAGTATAGAAATAACTTCTTATACCAATCGATGTAACCATCTAGTAATGATAACTCGATGATCGAATAGGTCAAAGTATTACAAAGCAACCTTCTAGAACCTACTGACGTATGGTTACCATATAATTCATCCCTTTGACTCAAATGCTTAAGGTGACCTAGGGTTTAACTGTCAAACCTAATTTAGTCGATCACATTATATTTCAATCATTCAAATCCATTACATAGATTATCCTAGTCAAGATTTTACTAAATTAAAATACATTGATGCATATCTCCTACTAATTCAGAGAGATCTATTCCATCTTGACTCACACACCAACTTATTAAGTATTTAACTGCATCCAGTATTTTCCATCACTGAATTAGAAACTTAGATGGTTCGGTACTAAAATACAGTGAGTTACTTACAAGTCACCGTGGTGGTCTCAAGTCTAAGGGACACTTATATCCATACCCTTCTCGAGCTACTCTTGACAGCAGAGTGTCTGACACATGATCATGTTTGATATGAATGTACTCCTACATTCCATCTGCATGTCATAATAGTATCTTCACACTCCTTGATTAAGAGGACAACCAAATCATATGGCGTGCAACGACCTACACTTGATATCGCTATTGTCCTTGTAATAGTATATTGTTTGGTCATAAATATTTTTAAAGACTTAACGATAAATCCTTCTTTGTTGATTAATTATAGTCCTAAGGACTTCATTACAACACAGGAGTTCAAAGATGGTCAATTTGTAATGAAAAAACTAAATAATTTTTATTAATAAAAATTTATATATAATTTATAAAATGAGCACAATCATCTAACGATTGGCTTTGGAACACATTTTTCAACAAACACCTCCAAAGATGCCTCAGCTCAATGGGATATCCGAAAGGAGAAATTGAATCATATTAGATATGGTTTAGTCTATGATAAACTTCACAAATCTTTCTGACTTTCTATGGAGACATGCATTATTTTCTGTAATTTACCTATTGAATAAGATTCTCTCTAAATCTGTTCTTACCACACCATATGAGTTATGATATGGTAAGAAGCCGACTCTTGGTTATCTCAAGATTTGAAGATGTTTGGCCTATATCAAGTGACAATAGACAGACAAGTTAGAGGCTAGGTCTTTTAAGGCTCATTTTATAGGGCATCCTAAGAAATCTATGGGATACTACTTCTATCTTCCTAAGGATCACAATGTGATTGTGAAACGCCATGCCATCTTCTTAGAAAAAGAGTTTATCCAAGATAGAGGTAGTGGGAGGAAGATTGTGAAGGAAATACTGACAGATTTATGCATGCAATTTTAAAATTTTTGTGGCGGATCTTGTTAGATTAAATGATTTAACCTACACTACATCCATAAGATCTAATCTAAACTATCATGCTAAGACATATGATATGATTTAATATGAGTTTAAGATCTAAAAATTAAAAATCTATATCGATTTAATCGATGTAGTAGACTAGATCTAACTCTTAGATCTAACCAAAACTAATCTAACGAGTTCAGAACTTATTACCAAAGTGTGGGTTGCTGATCTCCACAAGTGTTTTGCATAGAAAGGAGTTTCTTTAGGCTACTCACAGTCGTACAAAGGAGTCTGGCCTCTACAGATCGTTCACACAAAGAATAGATGCTGATCAAGCTCCTCAGTGTTAGAAAATGTATCCTAAAGTCAATCGTTTGATCATTATGCTAATTATAAATATATAAAAATTGATCAATAATAAAAGTTATTTGATCTTTTTCAGCATAAGATAATATTTTCTAATGAACTCCTGTATTGTGATGAAGTCCTTAGGACTACTTTGATCAATAAAGAAGGATTTATCACATAGTCTTTAAACTGGTTTGCGACCAAAAGATATGCTATTACTAGAATAATAGCGATATCAAGTATAGATCATTGTGTGCCATATATATTGGTTATCGTCATAACCAAATATTATGGAGAAATTGGTATGGCATGCAAGTGAGATATAAGAGTACATCATCACTAAATGTGACCAATTGCGGAGCACTCTACTGTCAAAGGTAACTCGCGAAGGGTATGGGTATAAGTGTCTCTCCAACTTGAGATCACCACGGTGACTTACAAGCAACTCACTATACTTTGATACCGGACTATCTGAATTTATAATTTAATGATGAAAAATTTTTGGATACAGTCAAGTACTTATCAAGTCAGTGTGTACGTCAAGATGGGATTGACTCCTCTGAATTAGTAAGAGTTATGTATCAATATATTTAAATTTAGCAAAACTTGGATCCAGATAAGCTATATGATGGATTTGAAAGATTGAAATATAATATGGATGACTTATCTAGGATTGACAGTTAAATCCTAGGTCATCCTTGAGTATTAGGATCAAAAGAATAAAATATACGATTACCATATGTCAGTAGGTTCTTGAATGTTGCTTCGCCATCACTCGACCTATCTAGATATTGGGTCTCGTTGCTAGATGGTTACATCGATTGGTTTAAAATTTTATTTTTATGCTACTGATTTAGGTTCAAACCTACCTGATCGTACTCAAAAGAAGTTTTTGACTAATCATGTGGTCGATCAACGATTGAGAATCGTTCAAGAATTTAATCATCAATTCGATTGATGGTTAACCTTATGTAAAAGTTGCAATGAAGTTATTCGCTGAGTGTTAGTGAGTTAATGAAAGATTAATTAATAATTAGATTGCTAATTAGCTCAATTTGATTGAGCAATGAGGATTAGATAAAATCTAATTGAATTAGATTTTATTAGGTTTGATCCGATTAGGTTATGAGATGACCAAATCACTAAGGAAGAATTATCCCTAATTTGATCAGGACTTTGATTCCATAAATTTTTAATTTGATTAAAATTTGATTAATAATTTATGAATTTAATTAGATTAAATTTTATCTATTTATTTTGGCTAAACGAAATGTGATTTGGTTTGGAGTCAAATAAGAAAACTAAGAGTCCATATAGAATTGGACTCTTCTCACATGCGCCACCAAGTTTTTGAACGCCACATTCCTCACACCCAAAATTTTTTTGCATGAGATTTCTTCATGCAAAAGAGGCCCTCCACCCTCCCTATCTCATGTTCAAATCTGGTTTGATTTTGATAAAAGAAAAGTTTTGTAATTGGATTTCAAAACATTCCTTATCAAGTGGTGTTTGTTCTTATCCAAATCACTCCACACGCCATCCCCTTTATTCTTTCTTTTGGTGTGACTAAAAAGAAGAATTTTGTGGCATGGTAAATCAGATAAAGATCTGATTTACCATAAAAAATATTGAGTTGGGGCATCCCATATTTGTTTTTGACATGGGATTGTGAAAAGTTGCGACAACCAAAGGAAGAGTCCAAACAATGTTGGACTCTTCACCCTACCTTATTACATGTCAAATAAAAGGAGGTTATTTCTTTCTTTTATGCATGTAAAAGAGATCAAAAGAAGGGCTTTCATGGTGAGAGTCCTTCGGGCATGAGTTCATGGCATGAAAAGAAGAGGAGAGTCCTTCTTCTTTGGGTTAGCGCAAAACCTAGTTTTCTAAGGTTTGGTCCTCAGAGTTTGGGAAGAGAGAGAAATATGAAAAAAATAGTTTCTTATATACTTCTTTCTCATTTTCATCTCCTCTAGATTTTTTTTTTCAACCTCTGAAAAGATTCAAGAGATTTGAAGAAATGATCCAGATCAGCCAAGAAAATGGTCTTTGTGCAAACTAGCACTCCCGAGAAGATCGATCAGATTCAAACTTCGAGTGGACCTTCCGTAGAGGTCGGACATATGTGTGACTATGAGCAACCAATAAGAATCATCTTTATCATATCTCTCAGTAGCGATGATCATCAACCCGCACTCAGGTATCAAGTTCTGGACTCTGATTAGAAGTAGATCTAATCTACTGCTTACATCCATGCACGCAGATTTTATTATCTGTTCTTTTCAAATTTTATATGCAACATATCATGTCATAGATCCTAAAGTAAGTTGATTTGATGAATAGATCATATGCATGTTAGATTAATAAGATTAATCTAGTTGCTTTCTACTAATTTATTTCAAAAATTTTTGAAATACATGCATAAAATCGTCTATATTTTTCAACAATAATATTAGAGCCTAGATTCATTATGATATGTTATATGTGCATATTAAATTAAAAATTTAATTTTATTTAAATTTTATATGTGATATCTTAGATCTGAATTTAATTAATGGTTGATTGCACAAACTGAAATAAGGTTGTCCTGCTATAGGGTTTATCCCTTATAGTGAACAGGTTGTCTTAGTTTAGTTTGTACTGATCTTTGATAAAATTTAATTTTATATGTTATATGTGATGTTTATGATCTGATTTAGATATGATCTAAGATTATGATCAGTTCTAATATAATTTATATTAGATCTAAATTTATGCATATATGATATGTTATTAGATTAAATGATCCAAATAACAAGGATTGGGTTGATCACCAGGCCGTCCGATCATAAGAGCAAGAAGGGTTTAAAGATCCTCTCTTTTTATTCGATGAGGTACTCTTATGATATATAGGGGTGTCATGTGATCAAATCTCATGAAGAAGAATGCGAAAGAAAGAACTTAATTTTTTGTAAAATCTTAAATCTTAAAACCCTAGGTTTATTATATGTGATACAAAGTTATATGAAAAGTAAAACATCTAATCTATATGATTAAAATTATTTTAATCATAAGAAAATAAAATCTAAAATTATAAAAAATTTAGATATGATCTAAAAGTGTGTTTATGATTGATTTTATTTTAAAATTATACAAGATATTTTTTAGATATGAAACTCTTTGAAATATGCTCGCACAATTACTGAGCTGACCCAATTTTGAACCAAGTTGACCCAGTCCTCTTCTATAGCCAGCTCAATGTTGATTGAGTCGATCTAATTTCAGAATAAAAAATTTTTGCATAAAATTTATTATAAATTATTTATAAAATAAAAAATTAAAATTATTTCAAACCTAAACTCATGTTAAACTTACACTTAATTGAGAATTAAGTTTAACTAATTAGATCTAGAATTATGAATTAAAGATCTAATATCATTCACATAAAACATGGATTGATGGGCTTATGGGTTAGATTGGTCAGGTCATCTTAATTGGATTAGATCTAAGGTTAGAATCAAAGAGTTAATAGATCAAGTACAGAAATTGATTAAATCTAACCAAATATTGAATTAGATTAAATTAGAATTTCTTTAGAATCAATACAATAGTTGTAGATGGTCAAGTCTATATCTTTAATTAGACCAAATGGACTTTGATCATGGCTCAATAGTCGAGTCTGATCTTTAGACAAACCTAATTAAAACTGACAAACCAATTGGTGTCTAAGATAAGTTTGGCATTTCAATCAATGATTTTTAATTGAAAACAGCTTATCTGACTATTTTGGTGGTATCTAAAGCAAGCTTAGCATACCCTCCCATCAATCTCACTTATCTAGCCGATATAGTTAATCAGCTTTTGATTAGGTTGCTTATTGATTCATGCTAACCCATGCTGCATAGGTAAATCAGTGTGACTGATTTAGGTGCTCTTAGATTGACTAGCCAGTCTTGAGTCTTCTTTATGACTTAGTGAAGTCAATGGAAAGATTTATAACTAGTTGGGTGGATCAGATTAAACTTAATCTTCTTTGATCTGATTTGGTGAAGTCAATGGGAGAATTAAGAATAGTTGGTCAAATCTCTTTTCTAAATTAATCAAATCTTCTAAATTACTATGTTCATAAAATGAACAGGTTATGGTGATAACTAGATCATAGCCTCCCATTAAGGTGAATGATAATGGGTCCATTATTTTTGATTGACATTGCAGGCACCATTTGTCTGATATTTCTCTAAATGATAGTATTATCATTCATCATATGATGACTCTGTTATACTCTGATGAATGATTGGATTGATCGAGCCATACTCGAGCCAGATCATTCATTAGTTAGAAGCACTGAGTAGGTTCATGTTAATGGTTAGACCTAACCAGGACTTTCAGTGGAGGCTCATCGCCTACTGAAATGAAACCTGAACTGAAATTTAATACTAAAAATTATTTAGAGAAATAATTGGTTGAGAACCTACTTATAGATGCATATGAATTGGTCGAGCCATACTCGGACTTGCATACAGTTTGTGTAGATTCTAGTATCTACAAAGAAATTAGAGTAATTCTTTAGATTGGAGGTAGAGGCTACCAATTCGGCTAAAATAGTAGAAGAACCTTTAGACTAAAGTCCAAATCTTTAAGCTTGATCAATTCATAAATATAGAGGTCTTATATTTTTCTTTCAATTATGGCTAGATATTCGTTGCTCCATTCACTATTTGATAGTAACTTATTTATAGAACCTAACTTCGATAGATAGTATCGAAAGTTGCAAATAGTTTTAGAGCACGATGGATCCTATATATGATTATAGATCTAGCATCTAATATTCCCGCATCCAACACACATGATGTGATCAAAGGCACTTATTAGAAGTGGCCAAATGATCGTATCACCATGTGATATTTTTTGAAAGCAGCAAAGAATATAATTTAGTTGTAAATTCAATGATGCTCAGTGAAAGAAAATCCTTCAAATGTTGAAGGAGTTCTTTTGTACCTCTGAAGATGTGTCTTCAGTGGGACAACAGTTCTTTGAAAAAGAAAAGAAAAAGATGGTACAAAAGAGTTGTGCTTGGACTGAGGAGTCCAAACTGACAAAAGAGTCTAAGATTAAACTAGTCTGGCAAAATTCTTTGACCCGAACAAGCTAAGAAAGAGAAATTAGCAAAAGATTACTAGATAAGGTACTTATATGATAACACCTTATGATTTCTCTATCTGTCACACTACTATCTGGATATTGGATATTGAAAGCCCATGCAAATTATTGCAATGACTTCAAGTTAGTAGAAAGATTGAAAATAGCAAAAGATTCTTGAATATTGGAACTGAAAGTCATGTTTCAGTTCTGACTTTAGAAATTCTCAAACAAGTTTTCGATTCTAATAATGTCATTTCACATGATTGTCACCATTGTCCATTTTGACGAATATAATTTTCATAGGCCTTCTAGCCAAGGATAGATTTACATTGTCAACATAGAATAATTTTTGTGATATCATTATAGATGATGTCAAAATTATGTGTGGACAACTGAAAATTGGTATTTACGAATAGTCACAGCTTATTAGTATATTGTACACAGCAAACAAACTTCTTAGAGTAGATAATGTCATAAATACCTTTTCGATGATTTTTTGACTCTAGAAGAGAATAGGATTCTCTGTTATTTGAATCAATTTTGTCAGACATAGTTCGATCCGGATGGGATTTACAAGTCTGTTAGTCTCCTTTTAGGATAATGCTCTTGAGACTATTTGTCATGTTCTCAATTGAATTTCGAACTAATCAGTCATAAAGACTCCATATGAGATATGAACTAGACATAAGCCGATACTCTCTTACCTTAAGATTTGGAAGTATTTGGTTTATGTCAAGTATTTGCAGACTGATTAGCTTGGATCCCGATCCTATATGTATTATTTTGTAAGGTAACTCAGCTTCTAAGGGGTATAACTTCTACCTTGCTAAAAAGTAAAAGTTGTTCGATATTTTTTTTAGAAAGGGAGTATCTTGGTGAAGGAACTGATGCTTCTAATATGAAACTTATAAAGTTTGACAGGTAGAAGAATCGACACAATCTAGTAAACCCATAGAACTAGATTTGATTAGATCAAATCTGTAACCTATTATAGTGGCACCATTAAGAAGATCCAATAGAGTACTATATCCATCAGATAGATACTTCGATTTCTAGATCTGAGATGTGATCCTATTGAGCTCGATGAGAACAACAAGAATCTGATCATCTACATGGATGTTATGCAAAGGTCCAACTCTGATTAGTGGCTTGGAGCCATAAAGTCTGAAATGAAATCCATGAAGGTCAACGGTGTATGAACATTCGTTGATCCACTCGAAGGGGTAAAGCCCATAGGATGTAAGTGGATCTTCAATAGGATCAGAAGGCATAGACGAGAAGGTAGAGACCAACAATGCCCATCTAATTGCCTAAAGATATTGTCAATATTGGTATTGACCATAACGAGATATTTTCTCTTATGGTAATGCTAAATATTTTGGAGTTGGAACATGTATTTTGATAAGTGATTAAAATGCGTGACTTCATTGAAAATGAAGATGAACCTTACAAAAATAAATGGGTTAATAGTTCTGTGAGTGTATTTCTTGTTTTGTCTATGAATGAAATTCTCTTAATTGAGAATAACATTCCTTATATTATAGAAAATAATGGTTTCGCTGTTACCATTGTTTTTCATAAAAGACTTAAAAAAAGCATCCCTCATCCTAGTGCTGAAGATCTATAGAGATAAATCTAAGAACCTACTTAGGTTATCCCAGTCTATGTACATAGAGTGTTTATGAGTAGAATTTATTCTATCATGTACACTATGTACAAGATCGAGTATGGTATATGTTAGAAAACCGCTACAGTTTCGTACATGTAGTTTAAAATTTTTTTAAATATCTATGTAGTGAAAATAAATAAATTAAAATATTTTTAATTTATTTATATATCAAATTTGATCTAAAAATTATGGCATAGATCTTGACACGAACATGCAATCATGATCTAAAATCTGAAAAAGAAAACAAACGGTTAGAGAAATCAAACAGAGATCAAATCTCCATACCTTTGGATCTATAGATGTCCTAGGTTTTGATCGTAGCCACGTATGTACCCGACCTCTACTGGTATCCACACAAAGATATCTAATCAAAACATCGAGATCAACAGTGTACTAGCATCTTGTAGATCTCGCTCCTCAGCCCTGGATCTAGATCTCTTCTTCTAGATCTTGAAGAAGGAGATTGCTGTACAAATTCTTTCACGCAAATCCGATAGGATCTGAACTAGATCAGTATGAAGAGAAGAAGATTCTTTTTTCTTCTCTTCTTCTCTCTCATTTCTCTTCTTAGATCTGATCTCTATTAGATCTGGGCATTGGGGATGAAGGGGAGAAGGAAGAGGAGGCGTGGGAAAGGAAGTAAGCAGTAAGAAAAAAACACTCCTCACATATCACACACGCCACCCTTCTCTTCATAATTTTTTATCACACCAACTGTGATAAATATTATTCCAGGATGGACTAAGAAAAATCTTTTATGATACTTGATTGGAATATTTATCGAAATTAAATTTGGTATGTGGATTATATATAAAGTGGCATATTAGGATGAATGCATATTTGAGGATATTGCAAAGAAATCTAGTTCTATTGATGAAATCGATTATGAGGTTGTAGAATATTCATCGTACTGGAATCTTTAATCATCATCCTTAGATCTAGATAATAGATCTTATTATGTCTCTTGGAGACTACATGATGTGCATGAAATTTTAATTTAAAGATTTCGTATCTAAGTTGATCAAGAGATTTTCTTATATTATTATTGTGGTTGTTAATGAAAAATTGATATCTTTAGATTAAGATAAAAGATCTGATTTATATTTATTTCAGATTAAGAGATCCATGTGAATTTATAATTTAAAAATTTTGGATTTAAAAATTGATATGGAGTTCCTTTGCTTTTGTTAACGAGGTTCCTAATTGAATCTACTATTAAATGGATATTTGATTTTTAAAGCTTGTATGATTGTTATGAAAGGATATTTGATAGATATTGAAGATCCTGATGATAGAAATTTTAGAAAAAAAAATAATGATTTGAAATTATTATATATTTTTATTATATCCAAATTTGGTGGAGCATCGAAGGATTTTTTTTTTCTTCATTGATTTGACTTATAAGGATTTTTGGTTTGAAAATTATCAAATTGAATTGATATGAGAATTAAGATTTGATTCATATTGATTATAGTAAATCTATATGATGGTTTAAATATGATATTGGACTCAAGGGTTAATCAAGATTATTATACACCAGTAAAAGTATGAATGAGAATCGAAAGTTAATCTTTGGTTTCAATTAAAATTTTAAATTTTAAATTTTTTTCTATTGATAAGGTAAAAAAATAATTTGATCAAATTTTTTTTGGTGAACCTAAGAAATTTTGATTGTTAGATCAGAGTACGCAGCGGAAGCATGGTAATCTGAATTCTTTGAGTAAGTCAGAAATGTTGACCCTTTGAGTTAAAGAATTATGATAGATGATATGGTTTGATACAAAAAATTTATTGATATTAGAAAGAATAATATTTTAAAATTTTTAATTATTTTAGATATCCTAATGTAATTTTTAAAAGTAGTGCTTCCACCTACTATGCTACAAAAATATTTAGCATCTTGATTTTAGGATGAGTGGATCCTTGATTTTTAATTTTAGATTTAGAATATTTTGAGATAAATTTTTTTTATCCTAGAATTGAATTTTATAATTCTCTATTTATTAAGAAGAATTTGAGATTATTTATCAAATAATAATTTTGATCTTAGATTATTATACTCAAATATTTATTTTCAGGGTATAATAAAATTTGAAGCTAGAACTCTTTTGATCATTATTATTTTTCTGACTGAATGAAAAAAATTGAGGTTATCTATTGATATTGATGATTGTTGGGTATAAAATACCCACAGTCGAAATCCTCGACGGAATCAACTTCGAGCGGCACAGCTCCACCCGGGCTCCTACGGGAGCCGGGCTCCACCGCCGACATCAGCGTAGATCCGCCCGGACTCCTACGGGAGCCGGACTCCGCCATCGATAGCAGTACAGTTCCGCCCGGACTCCTACGGGAGTCGGGCTCCGACCTCAACATCAGCTGCTGGTAAGCTTCGTCCGGACCCCTCCGGAAGCCGGACTTCACCTTTAACTTTGGTTGCAGCGCAGCTCCGCCCGGACTCCTACGGGAGCCGGGCTCCACCACCGACTTCGAGCAGCACAGCTCCGCCCGGACTCCTACGGGAGCCGGGCTCCACCACCGACTTCGAGCAGCACAGCTCCGCCCGGACTCCTATGGGAGCCGGGCTCCACCACCGACTTCGAGCAGCACAACCCCGCCCGGACTCCTACGGGAGCCGGGCTCCACCGCCGACATCAGCACAGCTCCGCCCGGGCTCTTACGGGAGCCGGGCTCCACCGCCGACATCAGCGTAGATCCGCCCGGACTCCTACAGGAGCCGGACTCCGCCATCGATAGCAGTACAGCTCCGCCCGGACTCCTACGGGAGCCGGGCTCCGACCTCAACATCAGCTGCTGGTAAGCTTCGTCCGGACCCCTACGGGAGCCGGACTTCACCTTTAACTTTGGTTGCAGCGCAGCTCCGTCCGGACTCCTACGGGAGCCGGGCTCCACCACCGACTTCAGCACAGCTCCGCCCGATCTCCTCCGGGAGCCGGGCTCCACCGCCGACATCAGCACAGCTCCGCCCGGGCTCCTACGGGAGCTGGGCTCCACCGCCAACATCAGCATAGATCCGCCCGGACTCCTACGGGAGCCGGGCTCCGCCATCGATAGCAGTACAGCTCCGCCCGGACTCCTACGGGAACCGGGCTCCGACCTCAATATCAGCTGCTGATAAGCTTCGTCCGGACCCCTACAGGAGCCAGACTTCACCTTTAACTTTGATTGCAGCGCAGCTCCGCCCGGACTCCTACGGGAGCCAGGCTCCACCGCCGACAGCAAGCGCAGCTCCGCCCGGACTCCTACGGGAGCTGGGCTCCACCGCCGACAGCGACGCAGCTCC
Organism: Elaeis guineensis; assembly: GCF_000442705.2. Lineage (NCBI taxonomy): Eukaryota > Viridiplantae > Streptophyta > Magnoliopsida > Arecales > Arecaceae > Elaeis > Elaeis guineensis. The sequence continues at coordinate 60,968,733 of NC_026002.2, read as the reverse complement.
GCCCCAACTCCTACGGGAGCCGGGCTCCACCGCCGACAGCAGCGCAGCTCCGCTCGGATTCCTACGGGAGCCGGGCTCCGCTCTTAGTATCAACTGCTGGTAAGCTCCATCCGGACTCCTACGAGAGCCGGACTTCGCCTTTAATTTCAAATCGCAGGAGGACTTCGCCCGTGCTCTTAAGGGAGCCGAGCTTCATCTCCGACGCCAACGACTACAGCCGCAAGCAGACCCCGCCCGGACTCCTACGAGAGCCGGGTTCCGCCCGCAACTTCGGCTCCGAGAGGGTTCTGCCCGGACTCCTCCGGGAGTAGGGCTCCACCCACGACCCCAACCGCCAGGAGGACCTCTCCCGGACCTCAGCAGAAACCGGGTTCCGACCACTGCCGAGTTTCAATCGACAGATCGACGCCCCCTGACAGGCCACCAAAACGACCACGACCCTGCTCCACTTCCTGCGGCAGACTCCGCGCAGTTCCATCATTCTCTGACAGGCCGCAGTAACCATCGCCGCCCTGCTCCACTTCCTGTGGCAGATTCCGCACAGCTCCACTATCCCCTGGCAGGCCACAATAACGGCCACGAACCTGCTCCACCTCCTGCGACGGATACCATGCGATTCTCCTATCCGCTGGCAAGTCACGACAACGGACGCTGCTCCACCCCTCATAACAAATTCCATGTGGCGGGCCGCGGTGATGGCCACGTGTCTGCTCCACCATCTTTCGCAATCAGTTCCCCTGATCATGGGCGGCCCACTACCTGGCGGTTACAAACGTCGCCATCAATCCGTTGCCTCCTCCGCCTATAAAAGGGAGACCCAGATACGTTATTCTTTAAGCTCATTTTCCTTATCTCAAAACTCTGCTAAATTCTCCGTTCGAGCACTCCATTCTTGTTGAGGCAGAGAACTGACTTGAGCGTCGGAGGATCTTGCCGGAGCAACCCCACCTCCGGTTTAGACTTCCCTTGCAGGTCCCAGCGGCGACCGCGGCTTCCCCGACTCCAGCTTCTCCGGTGCAAGCGGATTTTTGCACCAACAGGATGGCCGAGAGCCCGACGGACGGAATCCCTCAGGGACCCCCAAGGGGGCAGGCCCAGTTCCAAGGTCGGGCAGTAGACAAAGAAAAATTTCCCCTTTCAATTGTGAATCGAAGAAGGGGCGCCCTTCAGCAACCCCTTCTTACCGAACTGGGGGGAGAAGTACCACCAGTCCTTCGCTGAAGGATGGCATTTGAAAGTGTAAAAATGCCTGAATAAGGAGAGGGACGGCTGGACCTCGGCTATGTGGCAGAGAGAGAGAAACCCTATCAAGAACCTAAAGGAATTCGGGGCCACGGAGGCGAGGAAAATGTCCAAAAAGCGGAAGAAGGCAGCAACAAAGACAGGAAGCGGAAGTCGGAGTCCGGCACGAAATGCCTCCTGATACAAACAAAAGCGACCAGGAGGAGGAGCGCTGGCCCGGTCAGAGGGGCCAGGTAGCTCCAGGTCGTACTCCGGAGGAACCCCGTACCGAGCCCTTATCAGAAGGAGTTCATCCGGAGTCGACAAACATGGAATGGCGCCCGGTGCAAAAATCGGGCGGGGCCCTGCCCCGGATGTGGGTTCGTCCGCAGAGACAGGGACCTGGGGGTTCGAAGCAAAAGAACTCTCAGAGCTGACGGGGGCAGAAGAGTCGGAAGACATTTTGAACAGTTCCGGAGGGAGAACCTAAAGGATCCTAGAAAGGCAGACCGAAAGGGGAACGAGACGCCGAAGGCCAACTCAGAAGAAGACACAAAAGTGATGAAAAGAGGAGAAGCCCCTAGGCGGTAAGGAGAAGGTTGGCACTAACCTATATTGCTCTGGGGACCTGGGGAGCGAGAAGCGGGAGGCGCCTACGGCTCGAGAAGACATTCACTAGAGCAGACTCCCGAAGAGAAGACAGACGCCAGCAAAAAATCAGAAATGGAGAAGGACGCCTGAAGGGGGGAGGACGGGTTTAAATAGACCCTGGGATCCGACGCCATAATGATCGCGAATCCCCCCAGGCCAGTCCACACCCGACACGTGTCCCACTCCCCCTGGCAGGCAGCTAAAAGCAGCTGACGGTTGGCAGGACCATAATTGCATCGTACCTAGGCCAGTGTACCTGCAGGATTTTCGAAGCGGTACAGCTCCGCCCGGACTCCTACGGGAGCCGGGCTCCGACCTCAACATCAGCTGCTGGTAAGCTTCGTCCGGACCCCTACGGGAGCCGGACTTCACCTTTAACTTTGGTTGCAGTGCAGCTCCGCTCGGACTCCTACGGGAGCCGGGCTCCACCACCGACTTCAGCACAGCTCCGCCCGGGCTCCTCCGGGAGCCAGGCTCCACCGCCGACATCAGCACAGCTCCGCCCGGGCTCCTACGGGAGCTGGGCTCCACCGCCAACATCAGCATAGATCCGTCCGGACTCCTACGGGAGCCGAGCTCCACCATCGATAGCAGTACAGCTCTGTCTGGACTCCTACGGGAGTCGGGCTCCGACCTCAATATCAGCTGCTGGTAAGCTTCGTCCGGACCCCTACGGGAGCCGGACTTCACCTTTAACTTTGATTGCAGCGCAGCTCCGCCCAGACTCTTACGGGAGTCGGGCTCCACCGCCGACAGCAAGCGCAGCTCCGCCCGGACTCCTACGGGAGCCGGGCTCCACCACCGACAGCGACGCAGCTCCGCCCTAACTCCTACGGGAGCCGGGCTCCACCGCCGACAGCAGCGCAGCTCCGTCCGGATTCCTACGGGAGCCGGGCTCCGCTCTCAGTATCAACTGCTGGTAAGCTCCATCCGGACTCCTACGAGAGCCGGACTTCACCTTTAATTTCAAATCGCAGGAGGACTTCGCCCGTGCTCTTAAGGGAGCCGAGCTTCATCTCCGACGCCAACGACTACAGCCGCAAGCAGACCCCGCCCGGACTCCTACGAGAGCCGGGTTCCGCCCGCAACTTCGACTCCGAGAGGGTTCCGCCCGGACTCCCCCGGGAGTAGGACTCCACCCACGACCCCAACCGCCAGGAGGACCTCTCCCGGACCTCAGCAGAAACTAGGTTCCGACCACTGCCGAGTTTCAATCGACAGATCCACGCCCCCTGACAGGCCACCAAAACGACCACGACCCTGCTCCACTTCCAGCGGCGGACTCCGCGCAGTTCCATCATTCCCTGACAGGCCGCAGTAACCATCGCCGCCCTGCTCCACTTCCTGTGGCGGATTTCGCACAGCTCCACTATCCCCTGGCAGGCCACAATAACGACCACGAACCTGCTCCACCTCCTGCGATGGATACCATGCGATTCTCCTATCCGCTGGCAAGTCACGACAACGGACACTGCTCCACCCCTCATAACAAATTCCACGTGGCGGGCCACGGTGATGGCCACGTGTCTGCTCCACCATCTTTCGCAATCAGTTCCCCTAATCATGGGCGGCCCACTACCAGGCGATTACAAACGTCGCCATCAATCCGTTGCCTCCTCCGCCTATAAAAGGGAGACCCAGATACGTTATTCTTTAAGCTCATTTTTCTTATCTCAAAACTCTGCTAAATTCTCCGTTCGAGCACTCCATTCTTGTTGAGGCAGATAACTGACTTGAGCGTCGGAGGGTCTTGCCGGAGCAACCCCACCTCCGGTTTAGACTTTCCTTGCAGGTCCCGGCGGCGACCGCGGCTTCCCCGACTCCAGCTTCTCCGGCGCAAGCGGATTTTTGCACCAACAATGATTATTCTACAAAAGATGGATTGGAGTTATTTATAATTTAATTTGATAATGAATCGATTAATTAAGAGTTGTTAATATTTAGATAAAGAAAATTGATATACTTACTTAGAATAGAGACATTGATTTTGATTATAAGAAAAATATAGTTTTGATTTAGATCAATTTTTGAGTTATTGATTTTTATTATGGAATGACTTAATGATAAAATTTATTTCAAGAATTAGAATATTTAAGAGTTTGAGGGTTTGAGTAAGAAAATTTTGATGACTAGAAATAGTGATATTAATTCTAATCAACATTGGTGATATTGATCTTTATAAAATGACTTAATGATAAAGTTGTATCGAGAATTAAAATATCAAAAGTTCGAGAATGAAATTGAAATGATAAATCTTTAACCTTTGAAAGTACGAATAAGAAAAAATATTTTTGAATTTTGATTGATTAGGAGGTCATCAAATAATTCATAGAAGTATGTTTTCCTATCTTATGATGGGTTGAAATTAAGAGTGGTTAATATTTTGAAAAATAAATGATTGATGATGAATGAAGTTCTTATGCAAGAATAGAGATATTGATTTTCTTCTATTCACAAAAGATAGATTTGATTTTGATCTAGTCATGAGGTATTGAACATTATTTTATAGGGAATGAGAGCATAATTTCAAAATCTTGAAATATTAAAAATTTTTGAGATGTTGGTCTTGATAAATAAGAAAATAAATGGTTCCGTTTCAGATAGATATTTGATGTACCGACTTTTTTCTTTATGAAATGATTTAAGAATGAATTTTATATCAAGAATTAGAATATTGAAATATTTGTGGATGAGATTCAAGGAAATATAAAGGCTCAAGCAAAAAAAATTTCGAGGATGAAATTTTTTTTAGAGGGAAAGAATGTGATAGCCCGGCCCGGCCCATGTAACAAACCCAGCCACAAAGCCCAAATGAAAAAAAAAAAGAAGAAAAATAGAGGAGAAGAACTCCCGAAGGGAGTCTTCTTCCTCCTCTCGTCGGCTCCCAATCGGAGTTGGAAAGAGCCCCCCCTCCGGCTCTATTTAAGGAGGAGAACCCTCCTCTCTCTCTTCCACCAAAGATCCGAGATCCAGTCAGCGGCAATCACCAAAAAACCACCGCGGAGATCCATCCCTGTGCCCGTCCAATTGCTCGTCAGAAAAGCCTCACCGACGTCGGAGGTAAGCCTCCTCCCCTTCCTCTCTTCTCCCCTTTCCTTTCCGTGTCAGTATGCATGTTCACCGGCGACCAGAGTCGTCAGATTTTCATGAAAAAGGGGTTTGATTTTCTTTTGATTTTTTTGGGTGCCGGTGGTCATCGTCGGCCATCAGTTTGGGCTCATTCGGGCGGTGAGTCGCACTCCTTCAGCTGCCGACCATCCCCATGTCGACTGCACTGTCAATCGGCCAACCAAATGAGGGGACCTCACCGTCCCCTGTTTCAGTCAAAGTAAGCCCGGGAAGAAGAAAAGAAAAAGAAGAAGAAGAAGGAAAAGAAAAGAAAAAGAAAAAGAAAAGAAAAAGAAAAAGAAAAGAAGAAAAAAAAGAGAGAGAGAAGGAAAAAAAAGAAGAAGAAAAATAAAATAATAATAATATAATAATAATAATATAATAATAATAAATAGGATTTTCTCTCCTCCCTCTTCCGTGAAGAAAAAGAAAAAAAAAGAAAGAAAGAAAGAAAAGAAGAAAGAAAAATAAAATTAATTAATTAATAAATAATGATATGAGAAAGAGAGTTTCTCTCTCTTCCCTCTCTCGCTTCAGTTTGAACTAGTATTTTCTCTCTCTAGAATTAGACTTTCTCTCTCTACTTTCTCTCTCCAAAATCTTCTCTCTACATTATTTCTCTCTCCTAAGATTTCTAAAATTTTGAGAAGAATGATGATGAATTTAAATGATTCTCGTGATGAATTTTTGATCTGTGATCATCGGATGGTACACCGACATCTACTTTGATCAAATTAGGTATTTTTAGATTTTAATTTTTATAATTTTATTTAAATTATCTACATGATAATTTTAGCATGATTTGATTTGATCGATCAAATTTGTTGAATCATATCATCTGAGGAGTCCAAGATGAATTTTCTCTCTCTAGAATTTTCTCTCTCTCTATCGATTTTTCTCTCTTGATTGATTTATCAATGAGAGCTTTTTTTAATTTTTTTGATCTAATGAAGAATCCTGATCCATGATTGTTAGACAGCGTACTGGTACCCACCTTGATCAAACCATGAATCTTTAGATTTGATCATCCATGATTTTGATCTAGCCATGATTTGATTTTATCATGTTGATTTCATCAATCGAGATATTGGACCAATCGTAATGTTGGATTATGTCACCTGATCAATTCGAATTGTACCTCATGAATTCTCTCTCCTCTAATTTTCTCTCTCCACTTGATTTTATGAAATCGATAAAGAAATCTCGGTCCTATTACTTCAAATCCAATTTGATCTGATAGTCAAACTTTGGATCATTTAGGTCCTAATTAGATTTTGATTAGATAAAATTAAATGATTGGACCCAATCTAAATCGTTGAAATATGGTATTCGTATTCTTTCTAATTATTGAAATTAATTCTGTATAGGATTGTGGATGTTTGATCATGGGATATTGCGATATGATCTATGAACAAAATTTTTGGAAGAAAATTTATAGAATTATGTAGATTTATTGGAATACGTTTGAGGTAAGTAATATTTTCCTTTTTTTAGATTTATCGGCAAATTATAATATATTTTTCTAACATGATTTGTGAAATGATGCATGAATTGGATGATTGATATTTTATTATAAAAATATCTTATTTGAAATGTTATGATGAAGCATGATTGAACATATTGATTCCATGATGCATTATATTGATTGATTTCGATACTACATGATTATATATTTTATTATCAAAATTAGAATATGAAATATGATTTATGAAGAATTATGATATAAGAAATAATATGAATTGACAACCTGACTATGTAAAGGACCCTGCCAATGAGGGCACATACGTTGGCAATTGATTTGTCCTAAGGGTTCATGTCGCCAGAGAGACCAACGACAAACTGCCAGAGAGACCAACGGTTCTAAAGGACTTTGCTGCCAGATGATTTGCAGCTCACTGCAAGAAGATACGCAGTGTTATGACTCTACCACAGAAAAAATATGGTCATAGCTCATAGTTGACGAAAAGAATTGAAGAACGAAAGAAATTAAAATCTCGAAAGAAACTTGAATTTTTGAAAAAGAAATAAATTTGGCATGAATTATGTAGCATAATTGAAATTGATTTCGAATTGATGAACTCTATATGCTTATTTTCTATAAATAATTATTTACTTAAATGCCTGATAAAATCTATTGAAAAGTGATCATTGCTTACTGGGCTATCTAACTTATTACCTCTTATTTTACTATTTTTACTGATGTTAAGGAATTAAGATGATACAAGATATGAATGGAAGAGAGATCAGAAGTAGAATCTTCATACTTTTATTTTAGGTTGAAAGGCTTATTGAATTTGATGTAAAGCCTATTAATCGTTGTTGAATTTATTGAGATATTAAAAAAAAAATTTAGATTGTTATATTTTGGATTTAAATTATTATTTAATTATTTTGCTGTTATTTTAGGATAGCATGATAAGATGCCTTGCATACTTATGGGAAGAGTTTTCTATGAGTATGCGGCGGTTGCCATGACCCTCGATTCACAATCTCGGATCGGGGGCGTGACAATTAATATGGTATCAGAGTATAAGTGGATGAATTATGAAACATAAAATCAGATATATAATGGATGTAAGTGGATAGACACTAGGAACATTATGGTGTAGATCTTTGATGATTGTAGTGAAAAATTTTTTTTTATAATTTTTGATTAAACATTGAGATTATATATAAAAGAATCGCAAGAGATTATGACATATGGAGTTTGAAATATGATGGATAATCTATAGATTATGATATGATTAGTTAGATCTTGATCGAAAATAATCATAAAAAGATTGACATAAAATTTTATTGTGCATTGTGGTTATTAATTTGATCATTGGTTATTCAAGTGAATCATAAGTTCAAATTTGATGTGAGAATAATACTATGATATTACTTCTAGTTGAGAAGTTGACTATTATTGGCAAGATAAAGATTTGACGATAAAATATTATTCCAGGATGGACTAAGAAAAATCTTTTATGATGCTTGATTGAAATATTTATCGAAATTAAATTTGGTATGTGGATTATATATAAAATGGCATATTAGGATGAATTCATATTTGAGGATATTGCAAAGAAATCTATTTCTATTGATAAAATCGATTATGAGGTTGTAGAATATTCATCGTACTGGAATATTTAATCATCATCCTTAGATCTAGATAATAGATCTTATTATGTCGCTTGGAAACTACATGATGTGTATGAAATTTCAATTTAAAGATTTCGTATCTAAATTGATCAAGAGATTTTCTCATATTATTGTTGAGGTTATTAATAAAAAATTGATATTTTTAGATTAAGATAAAAGATCTGATTTATATTTATTTCAGATTAAGGGATCCATATGAATTTATAATTTAGAAATTTTAGATTTAGAAATTGATATGGAGTTCCTTTGCTTTTGTTAATGAGGTCCCTAATTAAATTTACTATTAAATGAAGATTTGATTTTTAAAGCTTGTATGATTGTTATGAAAGAATATTTGATAGATATTGAAGATCCTGATGATAAAAATTTTAGAAAAAAAAATAATTTAAAATTTTTATATATTCTGATTATGTCCAAATTTGGTGGAGCATCGAAGGATTTTTTTTCTTCATTGATTTGACTTATAAGGATTTTTGGTTTGAAAATTATCAAATTGAATTGATATGAGAATTAAGATTTGATTCATATTGATTATAGTAAATCTATATGATGGTTTAAATATGATATTAGACTCAAGAGTTAATCAAGATTATTATATATCAGTAAAAGTATGAATGAGAATCGAAAGTTAATCTTTGATTTCAATTGAAATTTAAAATTTTAAATTTTTTCATTGATAAGGTAAAAAAATAATTTGATCAAAATTTTTTTGGTGAACCTAAGAAATTTGATTGTTAGATCAGAGTGCGCAGTGGAAGCATGGTAATCTGGATTACTTTGAGTAAGTCAGGAATGTTGACCCTTTGAGTTAAAGAATTATGATAGATAATATGGTTTGATACAAGAAATTTATTGATATTAGAAAGAATAATA